>NC_053127.1:33223214-33523214 GCF_010015445.1 Perca fluviatilis
AATAGTTCCCTCACTGTGATATCGTATGCCCCCTATTCATCTGTGTTCAAACATGTTTAATAATTAAATATTTCTCAATATGTATAGGGAACAATGCTTTGGATTCTAGTTCTCACAATTCCCCTGTCAGACAATTTCAAGGCCCATTTGGTGTATAACTTATTAATGTGAATGCTAGCGTCCCTGTGTTGGTACGAACAGGTGTCATCTCCCTGTTGGTTTCAGATGTGACACAGACCAGATATACTGTAAGTTGTACATCCTGCACAGCAAACACATGGTCGAAATATTGGAGAGATCTGGATGAACCATGGCGCCAGGGTTTAAAGAGGAACAAGTTGGGGGAAAAAAAATAGGGATGAAAATGAAACTGCCTGACCTGATTTTCAGAGCAACAAATAACCAAGGCAATATTTCCACGGTCTACTTGCTGAATCCTTCATGGTGACAGGTGGATCTGGTGTGAGTAAGATTTATTAGGTTCCATACTGGCCCAGCTGTAATGGTGGATGCCCCTGCCTGCAGGATGTAGAGTGATTACTGTCCACTAATTCGTCTTGGCTAGCGGGGTAGAAAAATGACAGTGAAAGCTGTGTAGAATGGCTAATCAATACTGTATTTATGCCCAGTGAGGACACAGCATTGCTCACTTGCCAACACAACAGAGCTTCCATCGATACATCCCAGTGGATTACAGAGCAAAGATAATTAAACTTTCTTTATTTAGAGCAACCAAAACAGATCAGTCGATAGTTATGGTAGACAACTCAGTGTCTTGAAAAGCGCTTTTAAATAATTATCGCCTTTCAGACATTCTTTTTAGTGCCACTCCTTCTTCTTCAAAGTGCCTCTTCACCAAAACACAATTTTGCCATCGATCCTCTCTCTCTTCATATCCTTGGCCAGCACAGTCACAATTATCAAAGTAAATATAAATACAAAAACTACAAAAAACAACAACTATTCAACTACCGTCAACGATAGGCTGACTGAACAGGATTCACAACTCACCAACATGAGTGAGCGTCAGTGGACACCTGAATACCACATGCCATTGACAGTGTGTGAAAAGTAGTGAACAGTAAAGTCACAATAGAAATAGAAAAGTTTGGGCTAACTGATTGAAATGTCCAGCTTCTGCCACCCCAAAGAGGTGCAAATATTTAACCAAAACTACTGAAAAAAAAACTAAGGCGAAAAGCAGATTTTCTACCTAACCTGTTTAGGCTTTGCAGGAGTGTTTTTCGATGAACAGTTACATTTGAAAGACAAAACACAAAAAGTTTGATATCCTCACTCAGCAACATCACCTGATGACACTGCCACACGGGCATGGCCAACTGTGACAAATGTTTATTATTGCCAAAGATAGCATCAGTAGCCTTCATCGTTAACCTTATGTAAGACTGACACTAGAGAATCACTTGGAGTAAAACGAGGACTGGATGCGTTGACTCCTCAGTTGAGGAAATCCCCCAACCTGCCATCTAATTAGTAAGCACTGTGATGAATGAGAGAGAATTTACTGCCAGCGAGCAGGTCCAACTCAAATGAGCTGATGATGCAGAGCTGCTCTTTGTGCAATGGACCACAGATGTGTTTGAACTCCTACGGTGTGTGTAAGGCGTTTGCCCTCTTCAGTAAACACACTGGACTAATTAGATGTTGAAGTGAACAAATGTTTGCTAAAGTTAGCTCTCATAGGAATATAAGGTCTATAGTGTGAGACTATATAAGGCATTTCCATTCAACGTTAGGCCTAGTTTATACTTCTACTCCACAACATTTATTTGACAGCTTTAGTTGCTACCCTTTACCTTTTACAATAAAAAATAAAACCTACGATAGGCTTATAAAATACAACAGAAGATATATACAAGATTAAACCAGTTGTTCCAATAGACGTTGCAGAAGAGGTGGACATCGGTTTGTGGAATGTATTGAAGCCTTGAGTTTGGCATTTTGTCCGTCTTGGTTTTGTTGGAGACAGAAGTTACTTGGATGAGAGGATGGAGATGGGGAGGTCTACCACAGTCTGTGGTTAACACAGGTTACCAGCCCGATGGGGCCAGGTACTTGGTACAGGTAGCTTGGCAAACGCTTAGTTACTGGATAAAGCTAGCTAGCTAGCTTGGTTGGTTAACAAGGTGCAGCCTTAATTCCTTCCTTCGTTCAGTCTTTTTTGCATGTATTCGGTGGCCCGATTAGATACAAAGTCAAAGCAAAGAAGCGAATAGGCTAAAATTTGCAGGGGTGCCGCAAATAAGGGAGAAAATGCAAAACTTGCATATTTGTGTTAATTGAAATATTTCAACATGTTTGAAAAATATGCGTGACGCTGTGTCGCAAAAGCCTACCAGATTCTCCTGATGTTCTGACGTTGAATCAGAAATGGAGGAACAAATTATGAGCACACAGAGCTCTATACTACCTCATTACTTGTACAAAGACTGGACGGAAATTGAGCTTTTTCGGGGGAAAAGTATGCTGGGAAGTTGGACTACCTGCTAAGTTTTGAAATTATGTATCTTTACACGTAAAAAATCTGAACTTCAAGTAGCTTGGTCATCCAGACGTAATGTTTACTTCCCGGAGAAGGCAGTGAAATTCACAGGGCTTTTTGCTCCACCGGATGATGTTATTAATGCAGACACAATAAATGTTATTTACAAATTTTTGGTGCCTACAGCTCTACACTGGCAGGAGTAATGCAAGAAGCATGAGTAACACAATTAAACACAATTTTTCCTAATATGATTCTGCAATCAAACTCATGCGATTAAAGTGAGGTGAATATTCGTAACCCAAAGTCTTTAAGTACAACTGAACGCTGAACAAGACATTTGTAGGCGACGCAAATATTACAATTAACTTTGATGACCTCAGTTACAAACAGGCTCCATAGTGAACGGCATGGTAACATCCTGCAGATCTGGGGTTTTCAGCTGAGCCAGATAAATAAAATACTCAGTTAAAACAGATTGGTGAAGCGGTTTTGCCCTCATTGTTCTCAATTAAGTTAGCTGGAGTGAATGTAGCCCCGGTGTGGTTAGGGGTTAGGGTTAGCTGTGGTTACGATGCTTACAGAGGTTACAGCGTGGAGTGACTGCATCAGAATAAAAAAGGAACTAAAATAGCCTTTTAAATGCTTGTCAGTCATATGGTAACTTAGGAGAAAATTTTGCGTTATCTGCTCTGATTAATTTGGCAATCAATTAACACACCAGTGTGTTTTAATGAAAACTCCTGGTGTTCTTCACCATTGTTTTGGAGGAAGGATATAATTACAGTGGTGCACTAGCTTTAAGAGTGAGTTGTGTTATGTCATGGATAGAGACTGTATTGTAGTAAGACATTTTAAAGTGTTAAATTGTTAGGGTACCCCCACCTGCCAGATGCCATGTTAACAACTACATTGATTATAGCATTGATATGCATTGAGAATTGAATTTTGCACTTCAGAAACATGACTTTCTCCAGAAAAATAGACGAGGAAGTAAAGACAGCAGAGCGTAGGAGAGAGCTAAGTGGTCTGGTGGACATTGGCACACCGGCTGGATCGTCGCCAGCAGCGACAACAGAGCCGGAACGCGACACAGCCCTATTCAGTGAACATTGGGGTGTAAGAGTTAGAATCTAACATGTAAACAGCATTTTCAGAATACCTTAACCCAAATATGGTCATTGGTGGAGTTAGAATTTTTACTGATTATTGAATTTCTGACTGAGTTAATAAAGATAATTTGAGCCAAATAAATACCTTGATCAAACTATGAATATCAGAGTTTTCCCAGGATTTGTAACACCTAATCCACGGCTTTTGAGTTGCTGACACGATGTATGTGAATTGCAGTGCTTTTTGTGAACCACTGCATGGGTGCTGATGACTGATGACACAATGATGGTTTGCACACAATGTAGTCTATCAAGTAATCTTGCTCTCTCAGGTATCAGTAGTGAAGGGACTGATCAGCATCATGGTATCTAATAGTGTAAGAATCACAATAGGCAGCAGGGAAAATATTCAGTTATCGAGGCCGTAAACAGCAAAGTTATTGCCATGGAGGAGGGTTACTGAGCAACCGTGCACTGGAACAGCGAAAAAAAAAAAAAAAAAAAAAATAATAAAATATAGAAAAAAATTAAAACCTCCTTATAATGTCACACAATAAAACATAGATAATTAAAAGGTTTTGTTTTTTTTTTTGGGTTTGTTATTTAAAAAAATATTAAAATGGGTTTTTTTGGGGGGAAAAAGGGAGGGAAAAAAAAAACATAGAGGGAAAAAAAAAAAAAAAAAAAAAAAAAAAAAAAATAGGCTTCGGGGGGGTTAAAAAAAAAAAAGGGGTTTTCGGGGTTTGTGGAAGGTTAGAAGGAATCTTTGGGGGGCTGTTTAAGTGTGTTGACATCTCTTGGGAAGAAGCTGTTGAGGTGACAGATGGCTTCAGTCATGACGTACCAGTCGGCACCGTCTCTTAAAGGAGGGTTTGCTGAAAAGATGGTTGCCTGGTGTGCAGAGTTGTTAATAACGCCTCCTGCTTTATCCTTTCACCCTGATGTAATGCAGTCCTTTCATGCAGGAAGCTGAGAGTCAATCACTCACCTACGTAGCGGAGAAGTTAACACACTGGAACAGGAGGAGAGTAAAACTAAACAATGAGAAAATGTGAAGATGTGAAGAGGATTATTGGTCTAAGGCACAACTGATTACATTCATTTTCAATTATTATTGCAGTGAGTGAGGTAAGTAAATACAACAAACACACACCATCCCTCATCAGTTAAAGCCACAATCATTTAGATTTTTCTTACCTGAAAAAGTCCACAACAATCTGAAACACACTGATCCTAACGCTTAAACAATTAAAAAAGCTAATGTAAAGCTAACGTGTGATGAATGTCAGTCCAATTTCACTCTCTTATTTGCTCTATTTAGGTCTCTATCAACACCTGGTTTTTTAGTTTAGTTTGTGGGTGGTAAAACCCAAATAATAAGCTGAAAGAGGCTTAACAGCAGAGGGTAACTGCTAGGTCAGATGACAGTTTTCTTCACTATTATCGACTTATTAAGGAGCAACACAGAAGTGCGAAAAATGGTTCATCGAGTGACCACTTGAGGCTGGCTCCAAAAGGGAGTCAATCCCCATAGACACCCATGTTAAAATGCCCATTGCCTGATGATTAGGTAACATCAGGCATTGCCAAGATGATCTAAGACCACTTTGAGCTTCATAGTGGCTCTTCAGAAACCTATGGGTGACGTCACGGAGACTACTTCCATATTTTATTGAGTTTATCTATGCTCATTACACATTGTCATTTAATACATTGTTAATAGCCTGAAGCAAATGTTGATTGGTGGAGCTTTGTTTTCCAATGCTATTTGAAAAAGGTTCCACTGGTCATAATGTACGTTTTGGTTGCAACTGTTGAGCTTGCAACAAAGACAATTAAACAATTCAATATCATGAGATTTATTTGTCAATATTTATGATATGTCATAATGCCATTTTTCAATATGTGCAGTGCAATGTGGGGGTGGCAATAATAATACAACAATGATAAATAAGGGACCTGCCATGAGTGGGTCATTATTGCCAGTTGAACCTCGTCAGGGTGATGCAGGACCCTGATGCAATTCTAACTAAACTTACTGAAGTATTGATTGATATAAATGGTCCTCCAGGGTCTAGGACCAGAAATGCGTCCATAGCAACAGTCTGTTATTCATAGCAGGGATGTGCTATTCAGAAAAATTTGACCAATCAGAAGTGAGAATTCAACAAAGCCTTGTAATAACAGTAATTAGAGTCCACTTAGCAACTTTGACAGCACGTCTCAGTAAAAGATTTACGTCTCTGTAAATGCTGCGTCCGAATCTGCACACAAATAAGATGAACGTGTGGTAAAGGCAGAATGGATTGCAGGAGATCGTCAGATGCTCTAAGCCAGGCGAGTAGTAGTGGGAGAGAGCCACAGCCACAGTCTCCTGTGTGAAGGCGATCCTTGCCCTATGAACATCCACCCTGCTCTTCAAGTAGGATACTGGGTGGGTGGGGGGGGGGGGGTGTTGTGCTTTGGTTCTCAGCCTCTCCCAAATACCAGTGGAATGTAGCCTTTTTCCACTCTCAATATTTAAAAGTGTCCATGAAAAGGTGTTTGTACTTTAGACACACTTTTTTTCCTTAGAGCTCAGCCTCTCAACAACCCTCATGACAGGTGAGCACACTCGGGTTCGAGTCCGACCTCAGCACGCATGTCATCCCACTCTCTCTCCCCCCTTTCTGTCTTCAGCTGTCAAATTAGGGCCTAAAATGCCCATAAAATAATCCTTGAAAAAAAAAAAGAAAGATTTTCCTTCCTTCAGTGACAAGAGAATAGTGGGAGAATGTGCAATGCATCATGACACATTTATTACTGTAAATGTGACACTTGTAGAACAGGTAGGTATACACTGTTGTATATGAGATGCTCCATGCTGTTAATGTCAGCTGTTGGCTATTCATTTGCCACAGTATAGCACTATACATAAGTATGCTTGGTGATGAGACCTGCCAGTCTAAGTGTTAGAAGCAGTGTGATGAATGAACAGCAGGACTTCCAGTAATCAAGGAGTAGAGGGACTGGAATAGAGTTTGATGATATGCATGTATGGGAGGCATATCTAATATTTGTACCTTTTTACTGAAGCAGAGAGTTTGTGTCAGTCAGGTGCCTCACACTATTTTTTTATGTATTTAGATTCAAGAGACCAGCATTTGGGTATGTCATGCTGCCTATAGTCACCAGATCTAGCTAATAACTGCATATAGAACCATAATATACTGTAAATGGGATATGACGCCATCTGACATTGGGAGGTGCCTCAGTATCAGCTTTAAATGCTGGGAAGTTACACCCATCCATACTCAACTGACACACACAAAACAATGTTTGTGATGTGTTTGCTGAAGAAGGTTATTTTTTTAGCGTTGCTGCAAGTTGCTACAATAAGTGCAATCAGCCATTGGTTTGGATGCGTTTGTAATTGTAACGGCTCGCATTTATCTGAGAGGCAGGTGAAAGTTAGTCTGAGGAAAAATGATTTGACATATGGAATTATGTAACCCAGTGTTCTGGTTGTAGCAACCCAGTGAAAAGTGCTCAGAGAGAGTTGAAGGTGCAGATGCCATTTTATGCTTTAAAAAACACAGTGTACCAACATTGTCTGTACTGTGTGAAAAACAGGTACACATTTGTGCATTCATGCATTGTCCTCCTGTAGCTTGAATATATATATATATATATATATATATATATATATATATATATATATATATATATATATATATATATATATATATATATATATATTTTAAAAGACATGCAATTGCTATCAAACTGAATGACCAAATTAAATCAATTGTAATGATAGACAGACAAAATAAAACAAATAATACGAAAATCATACGAAAACTTATGCACACCCATTCGTAAGATAGCCTACAAAATTAGGTGATGGCCAGCTGGTCACGTGACCAGTCACATGACAGTTAAGTTTAGCGGTCTCTACAGTTAAATATAGCTGACAAAAGGTTACTGGGAGCCGGGTAGAGAGCACTGTGTGCTGCCGGTCGTTTCAACGGACATTACAGTTGAGTTCAGCCGACAAAACGTGACAACAGTTAAATTTGGGCACCAAAACGACAAAGTTAAAATTTGAAAAATGGTGGTTTGGATTTAAATGGCAAATCCGGCGCATAATGAACCTAGGGGTTAATAACATATGTGTACCGAGTTGACTGTTCTCTGGGATATGTTTTCTTGCTAATCGAATGTGACCAGTTTTAGCGCAAACCGCTAATTAGCTTATAACGCTAGTTGTCGGGGCAGAAGGTAAGGTAAAAAGAAATTACTTAGTTACCAATAACAAGGCTCAAAATAGCACCACACTTCCACGGTAACATAATGATGGTCCCTACATGTAAACTGAAGCATTGAGAACTTTGGAAGTGTACAAGTAGTTTATTAAAAAGATAGTTTAGAAAGACAGTACCGTTCACGTATACAGGCGGGCGCCATCTTGGGAAAACATTCACGACCAGTCGAACGCCGCTTCTAAACTATCAAAGTGTTGACTCTAACACTGTTGCTTGACAGGCTTTTAGCTTTCCAACTTACTAAGTACTGTAACTTTCAGTAGGCAGCATTAGTTCTTAATCCCCCTCATAACAGAGGCTATATGTGTTGGTTTGGATTTTGGTGTGTACCAGTTTATATTGATTTGAAAGGTACAGTTTCTCTTAGACAGAGACATCAGATTGTGTACTGTAGATGTCAGAACTATTACTCACACTCTTAAAGGCCTCACAGCTTGTCCTGCTGATTCAGTGTGGGAGCCCACTCGTTGACTTTGGTTCCACCCACACACCGTGATTCAAATAGTGTGCATATAGTTACTATCTTTATGTTAAAACCATCCGGACAGTTGCATGGGCACAGTTGGTGAACAAGGAGCGGGTGCACTTTTCAAACGAAATGTTGGCATGTTGACTTGGTACTCAGGGAGTAAATTGCTGAATTGTCAATGCAGTGCAGTCTTGTCTATGGCTTGGTTCAGACTACCAGTGAAGACTCTTTCCTTTCATTTTTAATAAAGCACTAACAGAGTTAACAGTATTTATATATAGTACTAACAGATGTAACAGTAAACACTCAGATCAGTGCAGTTCAAGTGTTTGCAACTCTTTTATGGGCTTTAAAGAACTTTTTTAAGGACTTTGCAGTGGCTTATTAGTAACTCATTGCCAATTTGGATTTATATTTATAAGCCTGTGTATAACTTCCATACCACATATGGGTTCTGTTGTAGAAGTTTATTGCACTATTTAGTAACACTTTATTTTAACATTTTATATATACATGCTTATAAATATGGTTTATAACACACTCTAATGTACTGTAGTTGTAGGCAGATATAAGGACTTTTTATCAACAGCTATGAATGCTTGATAACAGAATATACAAACTTGTCATCATATATAATATGTTAGCATCGTTAGTAAACACATTACTACACTAAAAATATATGTTCAACCTTCTGTACATGTGCACAACGCTGTTATATCAAAATGTATCTAAATAGTTTTTCAAACCCTATTCCCTACAGTACAAAGGGCTACTACTTTTAATCACTCAATAAATGTGTATTATGCACTATAAACATATATTGAGCTATTATAAGGATATTATCATAAGTATATCTTTAATCACACAATAAAGTGTGTTAGCATAAACAATTTATTAATGGTGTATTTATACATTATAAATAGGACATAGTTACTATAATTAATTATATCACTTTACTTTTTATTAAGTTGAAATTTGGACACAAAATGTCATGTTTTGTTGATATAAATTAAATGGGATCACTTTTCGCCAGAAGGTCATTAGATAACTGCTAACATGGTGATTACAGTTGAAGCGGAAATCAGTGGTCTGATTAAGATGAAAAAGACAGACCTAACAGAGCTTCACCCTGTGTGCAACCTGTTTGTCTCTTTTAGTTTCCGCCTTAACAAGGCCCTTGATTGGCCCTGGGTGATTCTCTGCTTGTTGCACAAAATATTCATGGACTTCATGTTGGGCAACTGTTGGGAAAACTGTATTTGTATGAGCACAAGTTTATGATTATATTTTTGAAGTGAGAACTTCAGTCTCATCCACAACTGTATTTGAATTGTAAACGGGGTGATTCCAATCAAACCAGTCAGCTTAGTTTGTCTAAGGCTGTATTAGGCCTAATCACTAGCATTTTGCATCTGGATTGATCTGACTCTATCTACACATCAGCATAATCCTAAACCAACTGTAGCAGTGTTGTAACTTCTGGTGTAGGTGTAGTTTTAAATGGCAGGAAGGCACTCTGTGTTCTTAATCCATAACTAATTTAGCTCCAAAGCCTACAAACCCTCAGAAATAATCCCGCTATCTTCCTATAAGCGTCCAGAACCTTTGATGAAAGTCCGTTGAGATCAAGGGGATCTGTCAAGTGCTTTCCAATTTTCCCAACCTAATATAACAGAGAGCCATCCTTCAAAGGAGCCCTCTCGTGGTACTATATTCTCTGAGTTCAATTTCAACAGTTCTACATCAACAGCGCAGATTCCTGCCATATGGCAGGGGTTTTGCCTTTGCCCCATGGCAGCTTTCTCCCCTTGGGTAGAATTCCAGTTTGGAGGTAATCAGCACATCCACACACAGCTTTGGCAGCTCTTCATAAAAAGCCCCATGACTTTCATGTCAGTAGCGTGCCAATAAATTGTTCATGGAACAAAATTAAGTGTCATGACAGTTATGACTGCCAACATTGTGTGTGACAGCTGAGCTGACTCTTGGGATATGGAAAATGCTAATTAGGAGCAATCTTGCATGGAATTGCCACAATGGCCTCTTGTAACATAATAGATTACTCACTGTTTTTTTCCCTAAGTCTTCAGGTTACATTTTAAGGAATTAAATCATGCTTAAAAAAGTGCATTATGTATTATAGAATACATTGGAGACAGGTTATAAGAGTGTTAAGGCCCGTCTTGATTTTTCCAATATGCGATGAAATGATGCTAGTTAATCTGGCTTTGAACGAACCAGCCAAGAGCAGAAAACGTTAATGGACTGACAGGTATCTCTGATTGAACAGTTTAGGTGATATCATCCTGCATAGTCAGTGCTGCATTATTGACAGCAGGTCAGGCAGCTCCGAAGTGTTTACTCATCTTCTCTGGTACCACAAAGAGCTCATGAAAAGATGACTGATTGTGACAGTCAGTCCAGACTGCAACTCAATCTCATATCACGAATAACGACAAACAGGCAGAAACAGGACGTAAAAGTCTTTTACAAACGTGTTACCATGGTTAACAAATGTGACCTGTAAATTGTACGTCATGGAGATGGGGACAGCTGTGGCTCAGCAGGTAGAGCAGATCATCCATTTACAGATGGTTAGGCTGTTGCATGGTAGCCCACTCTGATCAGTGTGTGTGTGAATGAGAGGCCAACTGTAAAGAGCTTTGGTTTAAAGTGCTGTATACATGCATTTTCCCTGACAGTTTCACATATCTGTTATAAAATCCGTGCTTGGTCTGCTTTGCTTCCACATCACAAACAAACTGCACCAGAGGTCCCTTTTGAACGCACCAGGACCCTCCTTTTCAGACCGGTATTCTTCTGGTTGGTTAGTCCGCACCAGAGTTTGATTGACAGCTTTCACACCAGTCTTCACAAATCCAACTAAATGGGCAACGCACCAGAGTTGCTGGAACGATTATTATATTGCGATTATGCTGGAAATGAACTGCCAGCGATCTAGACTATAGTTAGATTAGCACAGCTGATTGGTGATGGAATGCCAGCTCTACCCTTAAAATGTGTGGGAGGGAAGGAAACAGGAAGTCTAGCACTATGACTCAGACAAGGGGCAGACAAAGGAGTCTATAAAAGGGGGTGGAGAGCTGACCTGGGCCTTTCCTCCTGCACTGAGACACACCTGCGAGAGCAGCTGAGGCCAGCCTTCGTATCGTGTTTGATTTGATTTTCCCATGTCATGTTTGATGACGGACAAACAATTGGAGTGCCAATAAATAAGATTCCAGTCACCTGCATGTCTCTGGATAGGGAAAAGGGATTTTCTAGTCTCGAAAGTTCTAAACAAAGACACTGCTGAATGAGCCAACCACTGTTTTTCCCAGTTTAAGATTTAACTTTTAACCAAGATACTGAACAGGCAGTTTTGTTTAGTTTTATTTTTTATTTTTTTGCTGTGTTAGAGGGGGCACCGACAAGTAGAGGAACCATTCTGCATGTGTGTTTTCTGCCCTGGAGGTAGCACAAAAATATGGGCCCTGTAAGAAAGGCATTCTCTATGGGCCCACATCCACAGCTATTCATTCTAGCATCTTGTTAAGCCCTCCTCACATGAGGGCCCTGGGTACTCAGTCCCCTTTCCACCCCCAGTCCGACAACACTGTTCCTGTGTGGCTTACAGCTGGAACACACCGCACGTGTAAGCGTAGCGCAGCTATTTTTATTTCGGCGCCCATGTTACCCAATCTGTCCGGCCACACCGGGCAAGTAGCGTCCTCGTCGGTTTCGGCATAGTTTCGGCGTCTCCTCTATTTCTTGCGCGATACGCGAGCGTATGTGTAAAGCAAGGCAGGTAATCACATGCAGGAAGACCACAGTGCTGCTGGATACTTTACAAAAATAAAACACATTTCAAAATAAAACAGCCAGGTTCATGGTGGTCTTGACTTCTCACAGCGAGACACGTGATCAGGCACACGGAGAGAGAGAGAGAGACTCACACACAGCCACATATATGCTACAATTACCACAGTTTTCCCCACTCATGCTGTCTCTTTCTATCGGAGAGAGAGAGAGAGAGAGAGAGAGAGAGAGAGAGAGAGAGAAGCGCACGATCAGGCACGTATCTACGCTATGCGACACCTACGCGTGCAGTGTGTCCCAGCTGTTAGGCTACCTTACTGTGCTGTGAATAGGCAATTTACGTGTAAAACTGCTTGAAGTGGTTTGTGTGCCGTGTTGGGTTTATCTATAAATTGCCTTCATATTTTGTGACAAATTTTTTTGATGCTTAACTCTACATTTGTCCCTGTTTTGGTGCAGTGTAACCCCATCCAGTTTATTTGATGGTTCATGTAGTGGCTTTAAACTGTATTTTAGGCCATTCCTCTGTATGGCCTGGATTTACTAGATTCTCTCCCTGAAACTGTGATGCTAACAAACTCTATTTTTTGGTATAGCAGTGTCTGGTTCCCGGTTAATTCTGGGTCTGTGCTTTTGATATGTTTTGGTCACAAATGCGTAACGGTTCAGTATATTGTCATCACTCATTTCATCAGATCACAGCATTTTCAAGCCTATTACAAATAAATACCTTTATGCTTATTAACATTTAAAATATAAGCTGTCTTCTCCACAGGAGTAAATAGCCCGGATCATAAGCCGATGTATTGTGAAGGCTATCTCTGTGGATACCGCAGCATGTCCACAGTCAGGGAGAAGCCTTGATGGCAGGATGTTCACCATTTACCCCGTGCTTCTGTCAGGCTTTTGTAGAAGACACACTGGGAAGGCAGTGAGATCTCTGAGATTTAAAACGTAGCTGTTGGGGAGGGTTGCCCACTCAGGAATTGTGTTCTTTTAGCTGTCTATGGATTTATGTCCAATGTTGATCAGGGGGATCTTGACTTCAAGTTCATGGTCAGGCTGGCGGTATAAGTATAAGAATTTTATTATTATATAAGTTACATTTAAGGCAGCATTATGTTTCCTACAAAACATATATGCTATTGCAAATTAGTTGTATGTGAATGTTGTTTTAGGAAGGCAGGGTTTCACCGTGGGCTCTTCCATGTCAGCAATAGTCTCTGTTGTGCATTCCTTCTACCTGCAAATTAAAATGTATTTGTTACACTGTGGCAATGTCATGATTACCTATGATAAGACTCAGAGTGGGTCCTCTAATCTACATCTTGTGGGTTTTAATTAAATGCAGTTGAATTAATTGGCAGCATCCAGTTAAATCAATGGCCAGTTCAAATGACCAATTTACAGTTTAACGACTTAATTTAACATAACAAGACAATATCAACTCAGTGAGTGATGGAAACCATCACAATAGCGTAAGATACACATTTAAAAAAGCTGCGGTTCATCAGCTGATCATCAGAAAGTGAGAGGTTATCACAGAGTTCACAATTACCCAATGACAAAGCAGACTGCATCTGACTTACGGACCAAATGCAGTAAAGAGTATGAAAACGTGCAAAATGTCCCTGAACAGTGAGTGTTATAAAAGATGTACAAGTGAATAAAAGAAAATACTTCTCCTCATGTTGAGGGAGGAAGAGTCAAAGCAGACTGACAATGTACATAAGATAGTCCCTTCTGCTCATGCCTTAGTGATACAGTGTGATTTCTGAAGTAGATTTGGCTCCTTAAAAAACACAAGACAAGACAATCAGATGTTCTGGCCTAAATGGGAAACTTCATAGGATCGGTGAGAGACAGGGAAGCTAACAGAGTTTCTGTTTCTTACATTTTAATGGTGCAAGATTCTTTATTGGTAATGCAAGTTGTAACGCATGACTTTAAAGATACATTTCCCTTTTTTTGTGTGTGTGAGGATTAAGTGTCATTACTAAAGCAAAGTGTGTTTAGCTAAATAAAATGCAAAGTTGAAGTTTAATATATTTTGCATCTAAAGAAATTATGGAACTGTGGACCTGGACTGAAATAAAGCTCAGTTAGATAATTGCTCTCGGCTGTATGTGAATCAGCAAAAGGAGAAACAAAGGCAGCAGGGCCACCAGGGGACTAAGTGAAGGAAATATAACACATTCACATTCTCCTAAAGTCCTATAATCACCTTTTACACATCAAACTTGCAAATATCATCAAACAGTATGTGATGGATCTATAAAAGCAAGCCGATGTTGGCCGATTAAGTACAGTAGTTAATGAACTATTAGGGTAATCAAAAAAGTCGAACAGGCAAGCAGTGTAGCCTTGGTTCATGCTTGGTTTCTTTCTCTGATTATCTCTGAAAGCTGCGAGGAGTGTGATGGATTGTCTTTGATTCCAAGCCTTTTAACACTCTCAGAATGTGTTTAACCTGTGCAGATACGGTATCCTGTACACGTAGATGAAGCAAATAGCCTCATGACAATCATCTAGTGCAGTACAAACACCCAAGAGGTTGTATTCATTAATAAAAACGAATCAAGCTTGGAATCAGATTCATTAGAATGGAATTCAGTACCATTTCATGTTTTTAACACAATTGAGCTGTGCATCTGTAGCACCTCACTCATTACCAACATGGGCACATTGGAGGACTCATTTCCTGATGAGACAAAACTGTCTGTGTGAAATTTATAAAGGTGGCTAGAATTTAAACAGCTGTATCTCATGTTCCTGTGCAATAATAGAAATGTATGCACTATGACCATCTTTAGCATTGAAAAAGATTGACAATTATCTTTCTGGCTTGCATGGAATTATCTGAGAAGGAAATGAGCTGAATTGACCTGCTTTGTAATGTAAGTTTGGCAATTTTGATACTGATCTTACTTCCATCAAATTGATCTTATGAATGATTCATTTTACTTAAATAACATTCAAAGAAAATCCAGAATGTAAGCTAAACTACTCCTGAAGCCACACAGCCCCGGCACAATCTTGTCCATGGTCAACAGTCACTCAAGGTTATGTCATATCATGATTCAGATATTTAGGTTTTTGTTTGGTTTTGGGGTAAAGGTTGCAATGTTCTGAAATATTTAAAAATCTTAATTGTAAATCAGGACACGACTCACAAGACTTCTTGGCACTGAATGCTGAGAGTGATGATATTTCTGTTATCAAGTACAATGTGGTTATGGTTCAGCATTATCTCTGTTCCGTATCTTTATAAAATTAATAGATTCTAGATTCCACCTCCCTTTGACCTCTGCTAATCTGTGTTCATCATTATTTTCTGACATGTGACCATTTCTAAATGGTGAAAGCAACCAGCAGCTGCAGTGCAGTCTGTAGTGTATTGACCTTTCATTCTCAGCCTCCTTCTCTTACCTCTAGGTTACTGCCGCCCCCTTATCAACCTATGCACTGATGCTATGCCAGCTTGCATAACGGATTGATTTTTCTTCTATGCAGGTCTGCGGCAAATGACATTCAAGAACTGACACCTCTAATTTGGTTTCCTGGGACACAGTTTATTTAGGTAATAGCCTAAATAAGACTGCAGGTGCTACTCTGCAAATTAAATATGCTTCACTCTCCCCTCATTAAGAGCTTCTGTGATATTTTCATTTAGGGTTAAACTAAATACTAGCAACTCCATTGAGGAAAGACAACCTATAAAAAATACCACTATACACTAAACCTTCCCTTATCAGTAACCAGCACCATCTGCTTTTTTACAATGCTCTTTTATTGTGTTTCTCCTCGGTTCTGATATACAGAAGAGAAAAACTGGATAAAAAGATACATGAGTCTGCATCAATGCCTACATACAAAGTAGAACTATGTTAAGAATACAGGCTGTTTCTCATGAACCATTCGTACACATGAAAAGTAAAGCACTGTAATTTGTATGTATTCCACGTATGTATTGCTGTATAAATCACAGGAAGTGTTGCTGTATAATAACGCTCTGGACCGCGTAGGATTTTGGGGTGGATGGGTAGTCATAAAACACAGGGCTTTCAAGCTGGGGAGTGGCGTTTGTGTCCCGTGGGGAAAAAAGCAAGACTTTCACAGAGGAAACGCGTGTTTGTTGTCCTTTGCGTGTTTTAATCTAAACCACAATCTTTTTCTAATTTCAGCATTTTTACAACACGTTCTCACGGCAGTTCGTGAAATTGCCATGTTATATTTATTCTATTGATTCGTGTACAACAACACGTTTATCTCGTTTTCTTTTTTAGTGGCCAGCACCAAATGGTTTCAGGTGGCCAGCACCAAATGGGATCACGATCCACGGTCTCTGGGGGACACGCAACGACAATAACGGGATGGCGGAGGTTGGGTTTAGGAAAAAAATAATGGGGAAACAAAATGCCACACGCGGAACGCCATCCCCAGTCTCTGGGGTGGAAGTCCGGAATTGTTTGACTCATCCACCACTTCAACCAACCTCATTAATCGGATTTTCGGCATTTCATACTACTTGCTACCGTAGTCGTGCTGTGATGACGACATATGCTTCCCATTGAAATACATTAGTTTACATTTTTGTGCTAGCCACCACGAAAAAAAACGAGAAAAACTTTGCCGTGAACACGAATCAATAGATTAAATAACGTGACCATTTCATGAACTGCCGTGAGACTGGGTTGAAATTTAACTGTCGTAGCTGCAGGACACTCACCTTTTTTCGGCTAAACTTAACTGTAACGGTGTCCGGTTGTCACATGATCAGCTGGCGGACATTTCATACGAATTGGTGTGCATTAGTTTTTGTACGATATAAAACAAACCCGCTCATGAGATTGTGTTGACTAATGGAATAACAACATAAAAAATGACAAGGTCAACACATTTTCAATATGTTATATTTATATGTATGAACTCAATAATCATTCATTTATATTCTATAATTATATATGTTATTATATTAATATTAATTTAAAATACTTGAAATAATAGACATTCAGAAGCAATATAGATAACATCTGTTTTTTTGTTTTTTATTTGATCCATACCAGGCATCTGGTTTGGATCCAGAATCAGTAATCTTCTATAAGATTTCATCTCTTCCTTATAGTTTTATTTCATTTGGTTTGACCACTGCAATATTCCGAGGAGCAATCCACTTTAGAATTATGCTCCAATCTTGCTTTTGTTGTATCTCAAAATGGTGCCTTCAAATGTGAAGATCAAAGACACTGCTGTGCATATAGGATGGAATAAACAGATCTATATTGAATCTTTTCATTTTCACTCTCAAGGACACAAATATGGCTTTCGTGAGGGATTCACCCTGGATGAGTCTGAATTCTCTCAGGCTGTACTGGAGCTCTCACAGGGAGTGGCAATACCCTGAACCAGGAGACAGGGAAAAACACAAGTCCTTGATTTTGAACGAGATGCTGATTGGATCAGACAGAATCTTTGGCAACCAGTTTAGCCACGGCTGTATTAGCCAAGGTCATTCCGCTAGAGACATCCCAGAATGCATCTACCACTGGCTTGCCTTTTCATTAGTTTTTTTTTTTGCAAATGCCATGTTGCCTCTGCATCTGCAACTGACTACACTTGTCTGAGACTTCATTGAAATGATAGAGCATTTCAGTCTTACACCTTAACAGCAACAATTCATCAGCATCGGCAAAACCTCTAAGTGCCATTCACTTCCTGACAAATGGGGCATAGAATAGGTGTAGGGTTTAATTTCCTTCTCCAGTGCCATGCAATTAGGGTAATATCAGTATGATGAATGTTATCGCATTTTTCGATTTATCTGCATAACTCAGATGTTCCTTATAGGGTCAAATATAGTGGATTTTCAGCTACAATATGCTTTCTTTTAATCTCAATTTATTTTAAACTATATTAGTAAGTGGTAGTTTGAAAGTAATCACAAAGATCCTGAGCGAGGGCATAGTGTGTGCGCGTGCTTGATTTCTACCAGCTTGTGTTAGTGTAAGCAGGGCCATGTCTGGACATTTTGCTGGTGTACCAGCCCGGACATCACTAATGCGACTGATATTACAATATTTTATAATAATTGAATGATACTTTAGTTCAATTAGGCTCTTCCACTTCACTCAACCTTTGGTCTGTAACATGCCATCTGAAACACAATATCAGTGTCTGACTTATGAATGTCCTGTTAGGGGTATTTTAATTATATTTCTTTTCCTTATGTTTTACAATTTGCAGTGCACACTCTAGGCCTGCATTACACTAGGGAATAAGTGGATCAGCTCGAGACATTCAGAATATTTTTTTTCATTTAAGGGTGTAGATCATAATTTATTGAGTTTCATTTAATTGTATTGTTCAACTAGTACATGAATTAAAGCTGCAAGCACTGATAAACAGGCCCTTCCACCTCCCTGCATGTCGGAGGCGCTGGCGCGACGCCAGTGAAAATTGATGTGCACATGAGTTAGACTTTATTTCCTGCATGGACTGTGTGGCATTGGAAATTGTGTTTTGCAAGTTTGTCCCCCTTCCTGTGTCCACAAGTGTCTACAACAAATGGTGTATGAAAGGGCGTGGCTAAATCACAGTGGACGGTGCGAACTGTCACCAATGAAATTGTCTGTTATAGAAGATATCGACAGCACATTCATTTTAAAATCCTCAACCGGCCCGTCTCAGCTCGACTCAAACCAGAGGCCTGTACTACGAAGCAAGATCAACAGGCCCTGGATCTCTTTCAGTTATCCGGCTTCACCTAACCTAACAACCGCGGTCCCGCATAACCTGTATCACGACGCTGGTTATCAACTTGTTCAGTCAACTCAGGGTTTCCCAATCCAGCGGCGCGCGCGTTCACATAAAAGAGCCGGGGTTTGCGCACCACGACCAATCGCAAACATCTACCAGAGCCGCATGTTATATATAAGAAGAGCAAATTATAATTCTACATAAATATGAAGAACACAGACTCAGTTTTACAGGAAAAACACATACAGTCGCTGCTTCCTAAAACAGGAAGGACAGCTGGCAAAAAAAAATAGCAGACGCTGTAGATGTTTAAATCACAACTCCAATATCACTTCTCCATCAGTCAGGACCAAGATCCGATCATAATTACACTTGTGCGTTCCATAAACACATCCATCATTGCTTTAGCCTATTATTTCAGTTGCAACCCTGGCAGTGGGAAGCGATCGTGAGAGCAAATAAAAAATATAAAAACATAATTCAAACCGATGTGCGCATTGGCGACACAGTGCTCAAGAAACCGAGAAATAGCCGATATGTAATTCCCTCCCATTAAAATATATATATTTCATAAAAATACCCATCAGGGAATATTAACGGGGTTGTCGCTCTCTAAATGCTCGGGAAGGAATTTGTTTTGATGGAACATGTGTACATTCAAAAGTTGTCTTAGTTGTGCAACAGAAAACTCCGATTGGACAGATAGTCTAGCTAGCTGTCTGGATTTACCCTGCAGAGATCTGAGGAGCAGTTAACCATAGTCCTCATGAATCCACCGGAGTTTAAAACCCAAGATAGTGGATGCTGGTGGACAACCGGCCGAAATGAGGGACATCTGGCGGATCTTCCGGCGGCACCTGAACAATCCTGGAAATGAAACGTCGTCGATATAGACTAGGCAGCATTAGTTGAAACAAAAACTGCAACCTGATGAGCCAACAGTTTCCATGAAAGCTGTCTTAGATTTCCGGTGAAAATCAATTTCAAAATGATAGAGAATGATCTAATGCTCCTTGCACCCTTTGAGCTCTTTGTTCTCTCTGCTAATCATATAATAATATAGTCATAGAGCGGTCAAAAGTGCAAGCGATCCTCCATGGGATATTTTAAGTCACATTTGACATAAAAAAAAATGTAGGCAGTGTCATAGAGTATGTGTCCAGACTTGCCAGTGGTTGTTCATTCTTATGCTGTGTATGTTATCAGAAAAAAGCTTACTACAGGGAACTGCATGATCTGTGTGGCCTCTGTGGCCTCCCTAAAGACAGAGGCCAAATGTGAAGCTTGGCAGGGCATCACTCTGTCCCATTCCATCTGCGTTGCCACTGTTTATGCGGTCCACGTTACCAAGCCCAGGATACGCTGCTGTAGTCCTTAGCACCTTTCACTGGCTTTAGTCGAAGCAAATTACAGGCGTTAGTCAGTAATAACAGGCAATAAAGTGCAATTTCCGTTTTTTTCAAGCTGGACCCCATTTTCTGGGTGACTAATGTAAACAAAAATCTTTGACATTAGTCCAGTATTAAGCCAGAACACTGTAACCGGCAGTTGCATTGTAATCCTGTGGGGCAACTTAAAGAGTAAGATCCTTTAAGTTTAACCAGAAACAGCCTCAAATCGCAATCATCAAACACACCAGACTTTATTTAAAAAAAAAATACTTTTAGTGTTTATATAAGGCCAACGTATTTTCACAGGTAAATGGCTAAATTATGTGTTTATTTCAACCAAACAAGAGTGGTGATGAGAATCTAGAAAATGAATACCATTTGTTTACCTCCAGTTTTATATTGATTCCACAGGAGTTCCTCAAATCAAATATAACTGTTGTATTCCTAAAGGGACCCAGAGTGTTGCTGTTAAAGTGGGTTTAGAGTGATCTTATTATACATACACTTTTTAATGTTGACAGATTTTACCAATCCTATTTCGAAATCCCATATCCTGCCTTCCCCCAAACATTAATCTGCATTAGAAGCATGTCCTGGATACGTGTTTGCCAGATTAAAACTCTTACACTCATTTTCTTGCAGAGGAATAGATGTCGATCCATAAGCACCTATCAAATGATAACATGCTCGAGTGGTCTGTCGCAAAAGACTGAGCTTGATTGACTCTGACCCCTAGCTTTTTAACATGGGAACTTGTCAGTTTGTCCAGTCGTTGATAAGAGACAGAAAATCCGCCCTCTCTAAGAACGCCAGCATCACTCCCTATATTCGCTGAGCCCTACAAACTGTCAGTACATAGCGGCATTTCAAATGACAGCCGCTTATCTAAGCAAGCTTCAGTGCATTTGCCAAGGGTGGAACTGGTGATACACCAACTACATTACTGTTGGAAGTTCAGCATCCTTACTCAGTCCTATGGCTCCTTTTAGTCCATACGTGTTTGCCTTTTAGTTAGGTTTTATATTAGGTTGTGTGAACCCCACAGAGTCTCCTGTTGATACGCATTATGTATTGCATGATATACTGTAAGTATTCATCACTGACAGCAAAAGATGTTTTTTACAGATCAAATGCATTTTAACAGTCAATGAGATGGGAGGAGGAAAAAAACCTTTACAACACATTTTAATTGCTTACAGGAGACAAAGTTTCCTTTTATCTCACTGTCCCAGTAAGCAACTCCACTGTTTCTAATTAAATTGAAATGTTCCACTTGACCGTTGATATCAATGGCATATCTGTGTACATGAAATTAGCTTACATCTTAAGATACCTCTGCAAAACATCGGAGGGAAAATAAGCAAAATAATTACTACTGGGTGTAGTGCATCCAATTAATGTCAATGAGGGCTAATTTGACAACTACTCCTGACAGCCTGTTCACTGTACGAACTCATCTGAAACAGGACGAACTAATTACAGGTGATTCCGATAATATAATTAATTTAAATCCAAAACATTTATTCTTTTCAATTGATATGCAGCAGCGCCCAATTCACAGTGGGCGTTAATGAATAATATTGCAAAAATAAAAAAAATATCAAGTCTTTTGTTTCTTATTCTCATTCTAGAGATTGTATTACAGTAATGTTGAGCAGGCTTTTCCACTCTTGTCCTGGAGCCATTTCGGGAAGACTGAAATTGTTTACATAATGAATGCAAGGCATGTTATGGCCTGGATATGTCAAGGTTGGAAGTTAAGGGATGAGACAGCGAAAAAATGAAAAGGCAAAGAAAGTACTTCTTAGGGCATCTTCACATCTGTAGTTTGTTTGCTCTGGTCCGAATCAGTTGATGTGTAAAGTTTGTGTGTGTGTGTGTGTGTGTGTGGATATAAACTATTTGCAATATTCACCTTTAATCATCTCTGTGTTCTCTGTGCTTTTTGTCTTCGATATTTGAGTATCTATGGGAGCCAAGAAAATCCCCATAACACTACTGAGAATAATTTCTTTTTTATTAACATGGAGCAATTTCTGCTTGGTTCGGTTTCATTTCACATGTAGAAAAGTCCAAGCGAACCAAAATGCGTCACTAAAACCATGCAAGAACGTTCACTCCTCTTACTGGTCAGATGTGCCTGGGGCGGGAGCAAGAATGGAAATACAGGAAGACGGTGCTCTGCTTTAGACATCTCCATGGACAAACCAGCTCATTTATTTTAAGATCATTTTTCTTGAGCCGTTTAGCTCAGACTTGCTCAGTACTCTCAATATACTGGTTGAGGTGGTTCGAGGTCAAATCACGTTCTCACCACAAACACACCGCTCCAGAGTTGGTTTGATAAGTACCGAGGCCACCTCATCAAGCAGGTCTCGGTACGCTTGTTTGGTCCGCTTTTGGTGCTCATCCAAGTGTGATTGCTGCATTCACACATGCTCAAACGAACCACACCAAGGGGGGAAAACAAACTCTAATATGTTCCAACACAACTAAATGAGAAAGGGATGAAAGCCCCCTTGAAGCAGGGGTTTCTGCCTGGGGGGTAAAAGGGGACTGAGAACCCAGGGCCCTCATGTGAGTAGGGCCCAGAAAGATGCTAGAAGGAATAGCTGTGGATGCGGGGAGGGGCCCATAGAAAATGCCTTTCTACAGGGCCCAGAATTTGGTGCCACGCCCCTGCCTTGAAGCGTGTTGTTCTGAGGATGATGCTAAAAGGGCTTCACTAAGACTTTGCTTGCTAATTTACTAACACTATTTCTTCAAATCTCTGAATGTTGAAGTCAAAGCTGACCACAGTAGTAAAATTCAGCGGAGGGCAAACTTTATGACAGTGAGGGATTGTGGATCTTCAAGTCCTTCCTGCAGTGACATTAGTCATCATTGCCAGCTCAGTCGTTTCAGGGTTAGGCAGGAAATCCATCATCAGTTGACTGGAGAGACTCTTGTTGAACGAGGGAGGATTGGGATATTTATGGACAAAGGAAGCAAATATCCCAGCTGCCAGTGTTTGGAAGCACCAGTGTTGAGTTAGATCATTGATGACCTTACTTATTTATGACTGGTGGCTTCTTGCACTCATGTCAAAAGACATACTGTCAAGGACTCCGTGTCTCTCAGCTGACAGAGATATATATGTTTATCAAATTATATCTGAAGTCGTAATAAATCGTATGTCTTAAGCAAGAGCCTGTCCCCTTTCCTTCCAACGCATCCTCCAATAAAAACTGCCTGACTTTACACATGGTGCTGCAGTGTCCACACCGCAGTGGTTTGAAAAAAAAACACATCGCACAAATAGCATATGAAAATATATTTATGGTTGGGGTTTAAAAGCATTTGATCATATCTGAAGCCAATATCAAATCTGTTTATTGAATCTGATTCCTTTCCAATCTAATCAAGCTTAGCTTTAATCATTTCTGACTACAGTTATAAATAATCTGATCTGCATCATTTATTGGCTGAAAATCCAGAAAGAGTACAGTTTTTAGTTACAGCCTAACAACATAAAACACAGCACTTTCAAGCCGGAGAGAGGAGTTCACTTCGCAGCAAATACAAAATACTTTCACCCAGGAAACGCTTGTTCGTTCCTCAGGAATGTCTTAATTCAAATCACAATCTTTTTCCTAAACTTAATGAGTCATTTGGTGTCTAAACTTATCTGTCATTGCCACATGACGCTCACTTTTTCTGACTAAACTCCACTACCACAGCCTCTGAAAGGACCATCATCTGGCAGTGTCTGTACCCGGCTCACAGTCACCTGTTGGCGGCTAAACAACTGCTGGTAGCTGACGTCCTGGAGCTCTGTAGCGGCTAAATACAACCAGCAGCTGCTGCTCTGATTTATCATTCTATGGCACTAGACTGTTCACGTTAAAGCGCTGTACTTAGTTTAAAAAACTTCTATTTTAGGTATATAATATATGGTCTTTTGGTGAAGTAGCCTTGGTCACTTTGAGGGGGGGATACATTTTGTCAAATTCCCCCCCCCCACTGGAAAATCGCACCCTGCACCCCTAACCCTGTGGACAGTGGACAGCACAGTCCCCATCCTGAGTACCAGGCCAGAGGAGAACCAGAGCGACCAGTGCACGCTGCTGTTCAGCTTTGTGTTAAAGGTCCCATGGCATGAAAATTTCACTTTATGAGGTTTTTTAACATTAATATGAGTTCCCCCAGCCTGCCTATGGTCCCGCATGGCTAGAAATGGTGATAGGTGTAAACCGAGCCCTGGGTATCCTGCTCTGCCTTTGAGAAAATGAAAGCTCAGATGGACCGATCTTCAACCGAGCAAAGTGGCAGTTGGTCAAGGCCACACCCTCCACCTTGCCCCCCCCTCTCCTCCTCAATAGCTACAGACACAGAAATGGCACATCCTACGGAAAGCTCATTGTGGGACTGGCTCTAGTGGCTGTAATTCTGCACCAAGGCTGAATTTCAGGAAAGAGACTTCAGGTACAGTATTAGGGGACCACTAAGGTCTATATAAAAGAGACTTCAAATACAGTATTAGGGGACCACTAAGGTCTATATAAAAGAGACTTCAGATACAGTATTAGGGGACCACTCAGGTCTATATAAAAGAGACTTCAGATACAGTATTAGGGGACCACTAAGGCCTATATAAAAGAGACTTCAGATACAGTATTAGGGGACCACTAAGGTCTATATAAAAGAGACTTCAGATACAGTATTAGGGGACTACTAAGGTCTATATAAAAGAGACTTCAGATACAGTATTAGGGGACCACTAAGGTCTATATAAAAGAGACTTCAGATACAGTATTAGGGGACCACTAAGGCCTATATAAAAGCATCCAAAGAGCACCATGTCATAGGACCTTTAAGTTACTCTTTAAAGAGATTCTGACTGCTGAAATATCATGACACAATTAGCTACATAATTTCACAAAAGAAGACTGACCACTCTGTTGGTCAGTTGAACTGCAGGACCCCACCAACAGGCTGTTGGCTAAGTGCACACATCAGCTTGCAGAGAACATGTCGACTAGACAGAAGACAAGGTTTTTCTTTTGGCCTTTTGGAAAAGAATTTGTGGCATTGCGCTTGATATCTGCTGCTGCAGACATTTGTAGCCTGTTACCTGAACCTTACCTTTTGATATTGCTTGGTAACACTTTATCATAACCATCCATAATACATGGTAAATGAATAGGTAATTAAACTTCATGTTAATAGGTACATTACTGTTAACAAACAGTTAATGATTATTGATTATTTGTGCACTGATAGCTATCCAATTGATTGATTGGTTTATAGACTAGATTACAAAATCTTTATTAACCATCAACAAGGTATTATATACAGTTGCAATTTTTAACAGCCATCCAAACGTTTATTGATGGTTTACAAATAATTTGGTAATCATTAACTAATACTTAATATAATATATACAATGTTATGATGTGTGCAAAAATAAAATGGTAAACAACTTCAATCATAGCATTATAATAATTAGTAAACAATTAATTGACAGTTAATTGACATGTCATTGTTTGTTAACAGGAAGTTCGGTATTATCTAAAGTTTAATGACGTAATTTGCCATTTATTAGTGATGGTTATTATAAAGGGTTACCAAATGGAAGTTGGAAATTAGCTGTCAACTTAAAATCATATTATATCATCCAATTCATTATGTTTTTGTTTAAAATCTGCTTTCTTAGTGGGTGCTGCATACAAATCAATCATAACCGGTTATAAGAAGTTCACAAAAAGCCCACTATGGAGGGAATGTTTCATCAGATAAACATTCACACATGTTCACACACCGATGGCTCAGCATCAGGAGTCAACTCATGGTTCAGTGTCTTGCTCAAGGACAAGGCCAGGGATCGAACAACCAACCTTCCGATTGGTAGACGACCTCTCTTACCACCTGAGCCACAGCCACCCCATTAATGCTTGGAAGAAGTGAGAAGGTGAGGAAAGACATGGACATTTAGAAAAGCTAGACAGTGTTGCAACAAATTCAGTAAGAAATAAAAAATAAAAAAAAAGTCACTTTTGTTGTGATCTTAAGTCTTTAGTCGATTTGGCTCTCTATGAAAATTCAAACTATATGTGATTTCGAAAGACCTGTGATCTTTGGAGGCATTCGTCTGTGTGAATATTGCACACTGTCATCTGGTGTCTCGCTCAAAGTCCGCCTCGCAAATGAAATGGAGTGCAGGCGACTGCATCCTCAGCCTACCTGGCTTTGCCATGATATTGTTGTAAAATATGGCATATGCCAGGATCCACAAGGCAATTATTAGTATCATTAGCAAGTATTAGTAAGTGTGAGCCTCCTTCCAGATGGAGACCTTATAGACTTGTAATTATGAGTGTGATAATGTGAGTCACACCTCAGCTGAAGAACTCTCTTTCCGTTAAATTCACTGGATGTCTTTCTTAACAGTTTTCAGATACAGCCAAGATATTTTTAGACCTGCAGACATTTCATAATCATATGAAGTATCACCAGGTGACATCATAACAGTATTTGAAGTCAGTGGTACAACTTGAAACCACTGCACACTGTGGCTGTTAAAGCAAGTAGTACCGACAGCCAACGGTGTGGTCATCCATCAAGTTGTATTTGGAGAGCTATCTAACCCTTTCCAAGAGGCCTGGGTGAGTTCACAGCCTTTGCAATCACTTTATCCAAACTGCCTCTATATTTTACTGACATCCTTGTAACAAAGTGTTAGGTATATGGTCATTGCTCAGAAGGGAGAGTGATGAAACACAACTCATACTGGAACACACAACAAGAGACTTTCCTTGACTTAACACTCCAGAAAGCATATATTTGGTAAACACCATGAGGAATTAGGTACTTTTCTTTAATTTATCATAACATACAAGTCTAATATTTATTGCCAGAAAATTTGTAATTTGTATATACTTATATTAAATTCCTTTTTAGAAAATGCATTTCTAGCCACGCCAGCAGTGTGACTTTAGTAAAGGCAATGTCAGTTTGTCGGTCCACCATTTTCATAAACAAGGAAATGTCTAAATAACTATTGGATGGATTGCTATGAAATGTGTGACAGACATGCATTGTTCCAAGAGGATTGATCCTCATGACTTTGCTGATCCACTGACTTTTAATCCCAACCAGTCCTCCAAACTGGACTGGTCGATATCGGCCGTTTGTTTGTCAAAAATTAGCTCCCCTAGCAGTGGCAGGAAATACAACCTCAAATCTAAACCAGAGAATCTAACGATCACGGTTTGGTTTGGTTCAGGCACAAAGACTAATTTGGCGTCACCTTATTTTGTGCTTTGTTCCTGTCATAACTGCTACGGCCACTAGAGGACGCCACTATAATTATTAACCTAAATATAAGTTGTAATTGCTGCTCAAACTGCGTGCAGCTATTCATTTTTTTAACAGTCTGTGTATTCATTGTCTTGTTAATAAGAATACTGGCAGCCATAAATGATACTGACCTGTACTTATCTGGGCAGGCTTGTTTGCAGGTTAAACGTTCACCTATTATCACTTTAGCTGGTTTATTTCTATTTTTTTGGTTCATTCTTTTATTGTTTAAATCAGTTGTATTTACTTGTTTATTATTATGATGGCACACCTGTGCATTTATTGTCATATTATATAATATATTATAATATTTTTTAAACAGTACCTGTCTGTACGTCCAGCCTTTAAAACTTCCCCAGTCACATCAGTGACACAAGTTTCAAAAAGTACATTTAAAGGTGTCAGGTACCCCTTGTGTCCTGGGAATTATTTATACATTTTGAAGAATCTGAAATTCATAACAGTTTCCACACTTATTCAGAATGTCTGCTTTATAACCATTCGACCCTGCAAACAAGTAGAAGAACTAAAGCAAGGCAGCACTGACACACTGTTCCTTTGTGTGTTCAGTGCACACAGAGCACATTAGAGGAGGTAACGGTGTTCAGGGCCACGGAGTTAAATGATAGAAACAATAACAGGTTTGAAGAACAGACTTTGTGCTGGGCTCCTATTATAGGCTTGTGTGTTATCCTTCAACACACTTTTAAACACCACATTTTGGCTGTCTTTATTCCACTCCCCAAGGCTTTGTGATAAAGGGGCCAAAAGCAGAAGAATGGTTTATATTTGTCTCCTCTTTGGCTTTTGATAAGGATGATAAATCCATCCCCCTTGCCTTTTCACTCATCTTTGGTACAGACATACTGAAAATGGACGGCGCTTTATTGCATTCTTAGCTCTGGAATACCATTCGGTGCAAACACCTTGGCCCTGAAAACAGACATGTGAGACTCAGGAAAGAATTTGGTATATATAGTATTAAATAAGACAGCTTAATGTGCTTATTAAATGTACGATTCATAGAGAAGGTTAAAAATAGTTAAATGTAGCTAAATCAACTGGGGAGAGCATATTTCACGACTGGTTAATTTTTTAAATATAGTTCAACCTTTTATAGAATGAATTTAACATGAAGGCTTCCAATCTGCGCAGTCTTTATGCATCTGAAGACGTAACGAAGATATCTTGATCTCGGGTAGGACCTGCTCTGCCCCGTGAGAAAATGGAACGGGGAGATAATGAATATTGAATGAGCATATCTGCTTCATGCAATCATCCCCTATTGACCAAATCCCAACGGCACACAAATCATCTGTCTGGTTATGCTGTGTTAATTAAGATCTAGTGTGTGGAATGAATCGGGTAATGCCATTGCAAACGTATTCGATCATTGGACCTGCACTTTATTATCTGGGAGTTCTTTTACTACTGCGCCACCAGGAATGTCAATGATGACATAATATAAATAAAAGATAATCACAATAAAAATGTGGAGTTCTTACACAAGGACAAATTCACCTGACTCAGAGATGGGAAGGAAAATGCTTTGGCCCTCTTCAATTCAAAATAAACCAATAGGGATACCAAGTGGAGATAGTAAAGGCTGTTAATGTCCTTGTGCGTTGCTGTTTGTGTGGGTGGAATATCCTTTGGGCTTTTATCTGGGGAAATACTGTACCCTCTGAGCCTTCTTGGACTTCCACAGATAAGAAAAATGAGTGAGATTACTCCTCATTTTTCTTCTCAATGCCAACATTTTCCTTTCCATTGCCAGTTGTAATTGTGCCCTCCAGACTTTTTATACAGTGAGCGCAGAAATTGGTTGGCCAGAGCAAACAGCCCTGGCTGGATCAAAATGCCCCAGCGAGTCATTTGCTGGTGTTGTTGTGACATAAGCAAGCAAGAAAGCAATCACCTTTTATTGAGTAAAGTTAATTAAATATGGAAATGAGTAAAACGCAGGAATCTGATCTCAGTTCTTAGAGGAAGTCTTAATGGCTACATAATGACTTAATCTGTTTGTTGTAAGTGATACTTTGTCAACTGCGGAAACACAATTATCCTTTTTCGGAAACAAATATTGCAACTCAGACAGAGTCCTCTCTCACTCAATGTTAGATGGGTGACAGCAAGCGATCATAAGAGATGAGCCAGGCATGTCTGTTGGGCATGGGGGTGAAGTTGCAACATTGTTGCATTTTTCATTTGGTACGGTGAGCTTTGTCAAACGCACCAAACACTGTAGACAACTGACGCACAGTTGACACTGTCAAAATCAGAGGGAAACTCGCCGACACTTCTGGTCTCACAAATAATAGCGAGACACCAAATTCATAACATCTTGGGTTTTCTGGTTTTGGCTTAAGCCCTATTAGCTCCACATTAGTATCATCTGGGGACCTCGTGTGATTTAGAAATCCCCCCACCACACACACACATCTGAGTTTCGTGTGGCGCATTCGCACGGGACAAGCGACGCCTGCTTTTACTTTAATTTACTGACACGTACCCTGAGAGTTGGGTACGCGGAGGTGAGCGGAGGACAGCCGCAGAGGAGCCAGGGCGAGGCCGCTGAAATGCACTTGGGTCGGGGTTCCGTATCTTTTCTGGGGCCAGGCCCGGTAGAGGTTACCAGAGGCGCATACCTTATTCCCTGCCGCGGTGGCGCCCACACAGCGTCACCGGCAGCCCTCAGACGAAGCAGTGGGGAGCGCGTCAACGCTAGGACGGAGGTCTTCCTGACCGGCAACCTCTTCCTGTGTTTGGGTCGGATCGCTTTCTCACCTGAAGTGAACCGAACTAGTGAATTTGGAAGCGAACAGAGACCCTCCTTTGCAAGCAGACCTGAGTTTGGTTCAGTGTTAATTTTTACAGCAAATTCTGATTTAGTCTTAGTCTTTTGAATAACACACCATTAGGTTTTAGTCATATTTTAGTCATCTTAAATCTTTTTGTCTTACTGACATTTCTGTTGTTCATGAGACATGTCATTGACCGGGTGCACTGCAAAAACGTTAGCGTGTTGCTGATGAGCGAAGTCAACTGAAATCAGCCAAAGCTGTGTAACTAAGACTGTGAAACTAAACACAACTAAATATAATGTAAACAACCTAACTGTTGTGAAAACGTCCTCGAAACTGTTCGAAGTTCTGCAAACTCGTCTTTATTCTCCTCCTGCTGCTGCGTTTGTTTAGCTGTTGCGCCTGCATTTTAAAATGGCTCTGCTGCTTCTGCATAGATCAACCTACCCTCAAAGATTCGCTCTGATTGGATTTCTTCCCAACTTGTCCCACAAAAAGAGTAGTTCTGATTGGATCTCTTCTCCATTCGTCCCTCCCTAACGTTTTCGTCTCATTTTTATTCGTTGACTAAAGTGTCAGTTATATTTCGTCACAGTCTTTGTCATCATATCTGACTTTTTATTTAGTTTTTATTTAGTTTTCGTCCGTGAAAAAGGTTAGTTGACGAATATTATTCGTCATAGTCTTCGTCAATGAAATTAACACTGGTTTGGTTGTATGGTCCGCACCAGAGTTCCACTCTCCCTTTCACACCACCCGACCACCCCAAACAAACCAGACTATCCCACGAAACGCTCCAGGGTTCGGGTGAAAACGGACCAAATTGCTCAGGTGTGAAAGCGACCTTAAAGAGGCAGTTCTGTCTGTCGACACTAGCATGACACCCCAAGTTCACTTTAGTGAGGGTTAACATACAATTAGTTCACTAACTCTGCACATACTTTACACAAATATGAATTATAGTGTTTGTTTTTACATGTGTGCCTAATATTCTGCTTTTATTTATTTTGCAAATAATCAAGACAGAAGCAGAATCATTACAGCCACTTTGGACAAATTGTTTTCCTGACCTGCTTTGATCAGGTTTTTTATAATACTTATAATTATTGGGTTTAGAGACTGCAGGTCCTCCGAACAGATCATCACACACACACACACACACACACACACACACACACACACACACACACACACACACACACACACACACACACACACACACACACACACACACACACACACACACACACACACACACACACACACACACACACACACACACCACAGGCAAACAGAGCTGTTGCAGGGTGCACCCAAGGTCCTGTGTGAACTTGGCATGCAGACCCTGACCGTTGGCATGCATATGTGCACGGTACAATGCAGCTATTTGTAGTTGAAGGTCAAGCTTAAATTCCATGGCACAGTTTAGTACAAATGCAGTTTGGAATATCTTGTAACATGAAAACAAAAAGGGTAAAAATGAATAAGTAAATAAGAAAATGAGCAGTGTATGGCCTCTGCGAGAGCAGTAAGCAAACCTATACCAGCAGTATGAACCCCCAGCAGCATTTAAGCTTATCATTTAGTGCTTTTTAAAGAAGGGCTGGGACGTTGCACCAAACAAGTGAGATGGTTGCATACACAGAATTAATTACATGAATGCCACTTTATTTTATTTAATGGTACAAACTCAGTAAGAAGCTCTGTGTAATGTCAATGAGATGCACTTTATTTCGACGGAAAGAAAAACATGTGCACATAATCTGTCCCGAGGCATTCATGTGTGGAAATAGCTTTTTAATTTCTTTCACCTTTAGAACGTTTCACTCACCCACACATTCTCTAGCACGGTCAGTATCGTTCTCGCAACTTCTTCCACATTCTTCCTTTCAGTTCTCATCCTTTTCTCAGCCTCTGACTCAAGCTAGCACAAACCGTTGAGCTCCTGCACAAAGACAATGAAAGACAGGATGACCTTCACCCAGCATAAAAGCACAAAAGCAAAGGCATAGTTTTCACTCTAGCACCAAATGCACCACCAGCTTTCAAATGTATTAGCATCCAACATTTCTTTTTTTTAAGATAATTTTTTGGGGCATTTTAGGCCTTTAATGACAGGAAAGCTGAAGAAGTGAAAGGGGAGAGAGAGGGGGGAATGACATGCAGCAAAAGGACACAGGTCGGAGTCGAACCCAGGTCCACTGCGTCGAGGAGCAAACCTCTATATATGGCCGCCCGCTCTACCAACTGAGCTATCCATGTGCCAGCATCCAACTTTTATATTTGTATAGTTACGCAAGTCCAACTGAGCATTATTTTTCAGTCCGCATGTTTGTGTCTGCATTTTAATTTTACTGCATTTTCCACCACAAAATAGCCATAGTAGATGACTAACCTACCATCTACTTTAACACCAATTTCATGTTTGTATCCTTTTTGTGCTTTGTAAAAGCAAACCACTCTGCAGGGGCATCGGACTGGGGGAGGGGACTGAGTACCCAGGGCCCCTTATTAGAGGAGGGCCCAAAAAGATGCTAGAATGAATAGCTGTGGATGCGGGGAGGGGCCCATAGAAAATGCCTTTCTACAGGGCCCAGAATTTTGTGCTACACCCCTGCCACTATGTATTGTGTTAGAAGTGACATTTGTTTCAGAATAGAGACAAAGTAAAGGATATGGTTAATACAGGGAAGAAGATAGTATCTGGCATTCAGGGGAACCTATTATCTTCCTGGCTGAGTTAGCTATATAAAAAGCTTGAGACAGAAAGTATCTTGACAATACCTTCAATTGCCAACAATTGGTAAGTTTACCCACAGTAAAGTAATCTGCTCTCATCACAAAGCCAATTATGCCCAGCAGATAGTAGGATTAAACTCCATGAAAGTAACCTGCTGTATCAGTAGTCCTGAGAGTCAGGCACTCTGCTACATTTGAAACTGACATTATGATGCTACCTGGACTGTGTTTTAGAAAAAAAAAATTATAAAACTGAGCTGACTTGTACTCTAACTACATTTATTGTTTTATGTATTAATTAATTAATTTGACAGCTTCTTAGCAGTACCAGAGTTAGCTAACTTCTACTAACACAATTAGCACTTGCATTGACTGCATATTTCTTTCTTTCTGCACACTGTATCTTTGCAACACAAAATCTCCTAAACATTATTTTTTTATGTTTTTTTTTTTATTCTTTTTTTTTCTGGCATTTGCCCAAGACAAAAAATTCCTCTGGCTGGAATCGAACCAGGGATATAATTGCAGTATACGTTATTATTATTTTTTCCATACATATATGCTAGATGTGAAACAACAGAATCACAGGCAGTGCTTTTAGAATAGTGTGTCTCAAGCAAGTGTGCATTGCAAAAAAGGGCTGTCATTAACATTTAGAATAAGCAGAGGTGCATGGGTTAGTTGCTTGCGGCTACCAAGGCGCACCAGCTTAACACTTGTCTCTGCAACATTACAGTTACTTAGCTTATAAGCCTCGAAATCCAGCATTGTATAACAGTTTTACAAACTTAACAAATCCTTATGGGGGTACATATACTCTGTTAGCACTAACAGATAATTCATCATTCATATCACTTTCGGATTGACTGCAGCTGATGTGGAAATAGGATGATTAACTATCTGAAATTGTGCGTAACCTCTCTTTAAATATTCCCTCATCATGTAGGTATTTTTCCCAACTTTCCCAAACCGCCATCCATATGTCAGTGTCAAATATGATCTGAGTGGTTGATTCATTCTATCCCAGGGTATTAGTTCCATTTGACTACTATTTGAATGGAAATTGCTCATTCAGATGCATTCACCTTGAAGTGAGCAGCATCCATCTCCGGGACGACAGTTTCTGCCTAAATAAGCATTACTGGGAGCCGCTCCTCTCACTTCAGATTGGACACTGTTATTGTCACCATCTAAATTGTTTATAACCTTAGGGTTAAAGACGGCTATATTTGCGTACATACAAATGAACAATTTAATGTTTATGAGACTGACGTTATGGCTGAGATGGCAGCCATGTTGACTCTTTTGTCCCAGATAACCACAGTCTCTGTCTGAGCATCACAATGGGACTGTGTTCAGTTACCAAAGTGACTTCTTACTAATGAAAGTTTGTGTAAATGACCCATAATATTGGGTTTTTAAAAAAAAGTTACTATTGTTTGTTGAGGAAAGAAGCTGTGATTGTTTACTGAAGAAGCTGTTGTGAACACTGCCAGATCATTCCGCTCTTCATTAGTCTTATCTCTTTGTCCTAACACGCTCTAAAACCGAATTAGGCTTTCCCCCCTAGGTAACTGTTGAGATGCCATCACAATGCAATCATTATCCAAACCATTTACAGAGCAACAATCCAAAATTTATTCTATCCAGATTGATGTGGGCTACATAAACAAACTACATTTTTACCGACGTTGAAAGAAAGTTTAAATACAAAACTGCAAAGATAATATGAAAGAGATCCCATTTCTTCTCTCTTTTTTTCTTAACTCAGTTTCAAAAGAGACTTATTGTGCTTTTCTGTATTTTCCGTCATCTTCAATTACATTTTATTCATAGTATCAAATCATAAAAAGACACTTTACAGATAGAGTAGGTCTAGACCACTCTATAATTTACAAAGACCCAACAATTCCAGTAATTCCCCCAAGAGCAAGCATTTAATGCGACAGTCGTGAGGAAAAGCTTTATTTTAGGCAGAATCCTCAGACGGACCCAGGACACAGACACTGATACAGATATACAGATATGGAGAAATATGATTCATAATAATCATAGCAGTTGGTTATGATGAACAGTGGCAATTATAGTACCAATAAAGATAATGGAACTATGACTAGAAATAATAGTTGTAGCAGTTCAGGGCGTGGCAGAACATAGCGGGCGTAGTAGGGCATAGAAGGGCGTAGTAGGGCATAGCAGGGCATTGAGCAGGACCAGCTGCAAACATGATTTAGGTGCCACCCCAATACAAGGAAAACTGTGAGGCATATCTATAATGTAAAAAATTTTCACAGTAGAAAGTGCAGCTATATACTCCATTACGGTCCAGTGCAAACTACATGAAGCTACGTACTAACGTCATGGAAAGCTGTTATCTTGGCTGCCAATGTTAATTTTTCTCTCAATTAAGGCCACATTTCTGCTGGAATATATCGGTTTGTATAATATTTGGTTTAGAAGCCTTTATTGGTGATTTTTCACGGTACAAGATCTCGCTATATACTCCGTTGCAGTCAATCTCTACGGATTGTAACATTACAGAGGCAGCGACAGTAGAGCACAGATATGGAGACTTCCGGAGATGAGTAAACGTGGACCAATCAGAGCACACTGGGCTTTATCGGGAGGGGGGCTTAAAGAGACAGGCACAGAGTGTCTCAGACAGAGGGAGAATACAGGTATATAATAGGTGTCCTTTTAGAATATGCTAGCATGGCTGTACAAACACATACACACACACACACACTGTTGTGGTTCTTGCCTTTGATATTTTAAAGCAAGAGGATTTAGCTTTCAAGCAGTGTTCAGGTCCATTACTTGTAGTCAATAGAGCTGCTAAAAATGGTTGAAATATTGACAGATTGGATAGTTTTATAAATTGTAGGCTTTTGACGATACTGTAAGACTTCTACTAACATGTTTCATATCAATGCCGTGTCTTTGTGCCCACACATTTAATTCCGACACACAGACTAGAAAGTGCTACAGAGGTCCGTGGAGTAGCCTCTGATAGTGTATCAGCAGATCTGCTGAGCACACGCCTGCTGGGAGCCTAGAGAATATTACACCTATTGATAACACAGGATGTCTGAACATTCAAATCATTTAAAGGTACCAGCTTCTTAAATAATTCATGCCGTCACGCTGTGCATACATTGACTGACTTTGCAACACATCCCGCAGCATTAGCAGAGAGGGAGAGAACTGGGGAGGGCTGGGAGTGAATCAGATGTGACAAAGACCAGCACACTTCCTTGAAAGCAAGGAAAGACCAACTCTGCATTGGAAAGGCTGGCGACAGACATAAACAGCCTTTTGTTCCACATGCTGTGACTGCAGCTAAGGTGTCTGATTAAAGCTGTCTGATAACTCAAGACTGAGACAGACGCAGTTATCTCAGATCAAAGTTGGAATCATGTGCAGCTCTCCATGCCAGGAGCACTTAAGCCCCTTCACAGTATAAAGCAGAGGTGAATGAAGTTGCTATTTGATAAAAAATGAAAAAACAAATTCAGACAAAGCAATCAGTCTGTTGTCACAGAGAAAACACTGTCGGTCCTGCACTTCGGGCATTTCAAGTTAAATAACAAAGCAGGTTTTTGTTTCTAACTGATCAGCGGTCCTGGTCTCCAAATGTTTCTGAAGTTACCATTTGGTAATACAATAATCACATGCCCACATGCTATGTTGAAAGTGTGTTTAGTTGCTGTAATTGTTCCTCTGGTTCATACTGGCCACAACTTTTACAACAGTTTCAATTTGCATGTTGGGGGACAAAACCCACTGTCCTCTGTGCAAAAGTGTATTCCAAAGTTTAGAAAAAAACTAATGAGGCCTCAACAGTCTGAGTTAGACAAATCAAAGGGATATACTAATTGGATACTCCAAAGTTGCAATTTTGGCAGCATGAAAGTCCCGCTTTGTGTTACAATGCCTCTGCCAGGGCTCAGCAAGAAGAAACACTGTCTGGTAAAGAGGGAATTTTTAATAAAAAGACATTAACTTTGTAGGATCCGCACTTGTTTTGACTACAGTGGGTATGGAAAGTATTCCGACCCCTTTACATTTTTCACTCTTTGTTTCATTGCAGCCATTTGCTAAAATCAAAAAAGTTCATTTTATTTCTCATTAATGTACACTCAGCACCCCATCTTGACAGAAAAAAACAGAAATGTAGAAATTTTTGCAAATTTATTAAAAAAGAAAAACTGAAATATCACATGGTCATAAGTATTCAGACCCTTTGCTGTGACACTCATATTTAACTCACATGCTGTCCATTTCTTCTGATCCTCCTTGAGATGGTTCTACTCCTTCATTGGAGTCCTCCTGTGTTTAATTAAACTGATTGGACTTGATTAGGAAAGGCACACACCTGTCTATATAAGACCTTACAGCTCACAGTGCATGTCAGAGCAAATGAGAATCATGAGGTCGAAGGAACTGCCCAAGGAGCTCAGAGACAGAAATGTGGCAAGGCACAGATCTGGCCAAGGTTACAAAAGAATTTCTGCAGCACTCAAGGTTCCTAAGAGCACAGTGGCCTCCATAATCCTTAAATGGAAGAAGTTTGGGACGACCAAAATTCTTCCTGGCCTGGCCGTCCAGCCAAACTGAGCAATTGTGGGAGAAGAACCTTGGTGAGAGGGGTAAAGAAAAACCCAAAGATCACTGTGGCTGAGCTCCAGAGATGCAGTAGGGAGATGGGAGAAAGTTCCACAAAGTAAACTATTACTGCAGCCCTCCACCAGTCGGGGCTTTATGGCAGAGTGGCCTGACGGAAGCCTCTCCTCAGTGCAAGACCTATGAAAGCCTGCATAGGGTTTGCCAAAAAACACATGAAGGTCTCCCAGACTATGAGAAATAAGATTCTCTGGTCTGATGAGACCAAGATTGAACTTGTTGGCGTTAATTCTAAGCGGTATGTGTGGAGAAAACCAGGCACTGCTCATCACCTGCCCAATACGATCCCAACAGTGTTTTTCAGCTGCAGGGACAGGACGACTGGTTGCAATTGAAGGAAAGATGAATGCGGCCAAGTACAGAGATATCCTGGAAGAAAACCTCATCCAGAGTGCTCAGGACCTCAGACTGGGCCGAAGGTTCACCTTCCAACAAGACCATGACCCTAAGCACACAGCTAAAATAAAAAAGGAGTGGCTTCGGAACAACTCTGTGACCATTCTTGACTGGCCCAGCCAGAGCCCTGACCTAAACCCAATTGAGCATCTCTGGAGAGACCTGAAAATGGCTGTCCACCAACATTCACCATCCAACCTGATGGAACTGGAGAGGATCTGCAAGGAAGAATGGCAGAGGATCCCCAAATCCAGGTGTGAAAAACTTGTTTCATCATTCCCAAGAAGACTCATGGCTGTACTAGCTCAAAAGGGTGCTTCTACTCAATACTGAGCAAAGGGTCTGAATACTTATGACCATGTGATATTTCAGTTTTTCTTCACATTTGTGTTTTTTTTGGGGGGGTTCTGTCAAGATGGGGTGCTGAGTGTACATTAATGAGAAATAAAATTAACTTTTTTGATTTTAGCAAATGGCTGCAATGAAACTTTAAAGGGGTTTGAATACTTTCCGTACCCACTGTAAGTTAGACTGGTAAAGAATCATTTTATCCTCAGCTGCACTTTTAGAACTTTTTATTTTTTTTTAACACAGAATAATTACCGTCGATTGGGTTCCCCATCCTACACATTGCTGCCCTGTCTCCTTAAAAATTATGTTCCCACACAACGAAACTGCATTCTTTATTACATTTTCTCTCGGTTAGTTTTTTTTTTTTTTTTCAGATGACAAATATGCTTCTAATCAAAGTCTGCATAGGGAGAAGGTCGGGGTGGATGGATGGGTCACACAAACCAAGGACTTTCACCCAGGAGACCACTGTTCATGTTCCTGTGTGAAACCAAAAGTCACCACTGTCTTATTTGAACTTACGTGCATAAGTTACTTATGTGGCCTAACTTATTTAAAGCTTTAGTGCGTAACTTTTTACATCCAAGCTATTGCCAAATGAGTTCAATTTTATTTATAGTATCAAATCATAACATAAGTTATCTCGAGACACTTTACAGATAGAGTAGGTCTAGACCACACTCTATAATTTACAAAGTTGGTTAGAGTTGATACAAGCTAATTAAGACTATCAGCTCCACACCACTCTCTCTGGATTTCTCAGTATGGCTATGTCCAGGGGGGGGGTGCGCGATCACGGATGGCTGGTATCATGTGGACACGCCGACAGTTTTATTTTCATTACTGAGAATTCAACATGGGGGCGACAGAGACTACACACTGTAGCTTTAAGGTCACATACGTAAAGTACTTCACCTACATACGTATTTTAACAACTATATTTTTTTATTCCTTATTTCATTCCATTCCTAAATATAACCCAGTAGTTTTCTTCCATTTCACGTGTTTAAAAGTGTTTAAAACCTGTAGCTGGAACGAGGACGTGTACTGTACAGTAAACCGGGACAAAATCCATTTCCCTCAGAACGTAATTGAGAAAGCAGTGTTGTTGTATGGGAACGTAATTCAATTAGGAGACAGGGTTGCACATCAGGATCTCCCATGGTGGAATTTGAGTATTGTATTGGGATGCACTTGAAAATAAATGTTAGCCTGTTTCGTCTTTATCATTCTATTTTACCTATTGTGCTGGTCAATATTAGCCTGACAAGCCAGACCCACATCAAGATGTTGGGTCTGGGAACTCACCATTGGCGGAGCTCAATCCGAGGGGCGGGATAAACGTTTTTCTTTCAAATTCCCTCTGCACGCAGTAGGATAGCGCTACAACCAGGCAGAGCAAGGAAGAAGGTAGCGGAGCTAGTTGATAGATTAAACTTTTGCCGTATCCGGTCGGCAAAACTCTGAACACATCGTCCTTTTTTAAGAATGACTTCAGTGCTGTTCTTTGTTCTTTTCTCAAAGAAAAGCTTAACTCCAAGTCTTCCAGAAGACCGCTGTTCTCAGCAGCAGCAGCCATAAGCCCCGCCCACCAACTCTATACACGGTGTGATTGGCCTGACCAGAATTTGGTTTTTCCAGCTCGCAAGCCAACGAAGAGTGCCTAGACCCCCCCTGACTGCAAAATAAATTTGCTGCCGCTACGGTGCGTCTAAATTTCTAGGCTAGGTCAATATTGCCAAATCATACCAAAATCCAGAAACCTAGTGGCAAATTGAAAAACATGATGTTGATGAGATGTTCTTCTGTTTCCAATCATCAGGACTTGCTGGGACTGATGATTGGATTAGTGGATTACTCTTGGTGTTATCTAGGGACGAAAAGAGTTAATCATTTAGTTGTTGAATGGTTGGAGCAGGAAATGGTGTATTTGAGGGGAGGTTTGCCTGAATGAGAGCTCTGTTTGTTTTGTTTAACCATCAAAAGAACATGTGGTAGTTGAATATTCACGTTGTGAAATTAGATTTATTTTTGTTAAGATGAATTTTGTTGGAGGGAATTATTCTACTGATGTTAATAATTTATGGTAATTATGTTTATTTCATAGTTCAAAATGTCCTAATTTTGTTTAGATGGGGGACTACACTGTACTGCTAATTGATTATGCTGGCAGAGTGATGCACTTTGAGTCAGTGTGAGTGGATGTATCATGTTTGCTGTCAGAGTCAGGCCCAGCGCCAGGGTCAAGGGACTGAGGGGGCAATTACAGTTGGAGAGGTGGCAAATCTTTGTTTAATACTAAAACTGTAGGTTCTAACCCTGCTGTGCCAATGTCGGCATTTCTTTTTTTATCCTGCATGTGGCAATAGAGCGGTGTTTTGACTAGATGCGAACAATTCCCTAGCACCTACCTTACCTTTTCCATGTGTTTGTGCATCATGGCCATAATATGAAATAGGAATATTTAGGGCAGATTGCAGGTCAAACAAAAATATATATAAAATAATAAATAATAATAAAAAAGCATATATATAATTTATATAATAAAAAAATATATATATATATTTTTTTTTTATTATATATATATATATATATATATATATATATATATATATATATATATATATATATATATATATATATATAATTAGGTGCCTGGTTAGCTCATCTGGCAGAGCGGGCGGCCATATATAGAGGTTCACTCCTTGACGCAGCGGCCGTAGGTTCTACTCCGACCTGCGGCCCTTTGCTGCATGTCATTCCCCCTCTCTCTGTCCTCTAAGCTGTCCTATACAAATAAAGGCCTAAAATGCCCCCCAAAAATCTTAAAAATATTTGTATCAAAATCAATAAATCATGTTTGCAAATTCAAATAACACAGTTATTTCACAGCAGTGTGTTGTCGCACAACTTAGACATCGAAGCACTCAGAACGTACAGTAGGTCTGCAAGACACAAACTAATAAAATCTATGAATAATTCTAACCAATGAGAGATGACTGCTTAACTCAACAAAATAGCATTAAAAAGATGATCAGATGGTCTCTCTCTCTCTCTCTCTCTCTCTCTCTCTCTCTCTCTCTCTCTCTCTCTCTCTCTCTCTCTTTCTGTTGATGAGTTTCCATTCTGTGGGTTGCTACAATGGAAGAAAATGAACTATGGCAGAAAGTTCTATTTATAACAACAAAAACCAAGCAAGGCTGAACTGATGTGATGGACAGTCTCTGTCTAGCTCTCATCCGGTCCATTCGGTACCAGGGACAGCGCCACGCGGCCCTATGCAAATAGTCAAGCTTCAAATATTGCATGAGGGAAATCTTGATGAAGATGTTTCATTACTGTTGTCTATATGACACTTGTATCTCGGCCATTATTTTACAAGCATAGTTAGTTTTGCTATTTTTCAATAGGGTAGGCCTACATAAAACTTAAAATGGGGGAGGCGCCGAGCCAGTCAGAGTGAAGAGGTGAAGGTGCTGAAGAGGCTGTCTCCGTGCTCTTACGTTACCTGCAAAATGAAGCTGTTATGCACTAACTATTTAACAGTTAGCTACAACAACCAAGTTCTTTCTCATTTCAAAACATTTCACAAAACTTGGACTGACCTCAGAAAGCCAGCCACTCATGAATAAGTTGCCTAACGCTGTTCGTGTGCCAGTGGAATCTGAGCTTCTGCAGATGACTGAATCCATTGAGTGAGTGCTCTTTATTCAGTCTACCCATGTTGTTGCTTGGGTATTAGCTTGCTATGGTCAGAGGCCGGCCCATTGTCTGCTAGCTCAGCCCATCCTTGCATGATATGAATGAAGATTACCATGGATTGTTTGAATAAACCACCCTGGGTCCGGTGCTAATGTGTCGCAGCAGGAAATTATGTGAATGTCACTGCATGTATAAGTGAAATAAATGAGAAACACAATATGCAAGGAAGAGCTGGACTGTATATGGCTGCAACCAATCAAACAGACAATGATTCAAGTGAAATGGCTTTGTTCATTGGAGCATGTTAAAATCAATATGTCTAAATCCTATTTTAGAGCATGGGTAGTTGATCTAGGCCAATAGTTTAGTTTTCTTCTTTTGCTCTCCCTCTATTCTAGTTTGTGTGATACATCAGGAATGATTCATGTGGGCTGTGCAACCAACAATGCCATTCTAATTTGTCATTTCTGCATGCTTGGCAGCTGCTCAGTGGTGGAGCTTTGGCAAGGTCACTGGATGTACCTGACCCTGCTGTAAGGCAGAACAATGAGGGTCAACAACGTAATGCACATGACATGGATTCAAATGGATTATTTTATCCTCTAAACACCACTGTGCAGAAGTGATTGCTGAAAATACTGCACATACCTGCGACTCTTCCTTCTTTCTTCTTGATGGTGTTATTAAATGGTCTTTATCCTCATGGTGAATTGATAGCAGATGCCACCAAGATGTTTGCTGCCTCACTGAGGGGGGGAGAGGGGGGTCTGTGAACGAGGGCCCTCAGCCCACCCCCTCCACATACCCTTGACTCCAATTAAGACCACATATCTTAGATTTTGCTGAGGTCAGGGAGGGATTTTAATTTAAAAACCATTAAGACGTGCACATAGTCAGGACTTGTGTTGCATGCCGGGCAGATATAATTTTAATTAAGTCTTATCTTTACCCAATTTCTCCGGCACAAGACATCATCATAATTCCTCAAAAACAACCTCGGAATAAACTGCTGCTCATATGTTACAACAAGTAATGACCTGCAAACATCAGGCTTTTTCTTAACGTAATGCCTAATCATTCAAGATTCAAATACATTATAGTCATTATATGAACACAACAAAATTAAGTTGGTGGCAATCAGTGCAGCAGCAGTAAATGCTGTACTGTACAAATTGAATTCAGGGTAACTATGGTTTTTAGCTGCTGCCTTGAAATGGTGGGAACAGAAGAAATGGGATATACACACAGGAGAGTGTGGATAATATATGTGCTTGTTGAATGAATAACACCCCAAAGTCCACTACCATTCTAGTGAAGTTTTTGTGTTCTTGCAACTACCAGAAAGTGGGCAATGAAATCTTGAGAAAGCCTAACACATGCTAAGAGGTAATTTTCTTGTTGACACTGCATTGTGCACTGCACCTAGTACATTTATCGCAAAGAAAAATACTTTATTGTGAAGTCAATTGTACGTGAGACAAGATTGATGAACACACAACAGAACGCAGACTCTAGCCTGCAAATACCACCAATGCTTTCACCCCTGCACAAACATTTGATACCAGATAAGAACAATGCCATGTGCCACCTGTATCTTTCCCAGTGATGCCATCCAAAGCCTTCAGTGCATTGTCATTTGTTGCCTCCCATCCATTATCTTAACGCTGTGCCAAATTGATGTTAAGGTAAAGAAATTATCTTGTTCAGTCTTCTCATGAGACTTAAAAGCTGTCTGAGTAATTCTGAGTGCTGCTGTTAGATGCACGACAAAGTGCCACTCACTTCCCCAGTGGCCAGCATCCCCTCCACGCATACAGATATAGACTGGGAGAAGCAGCGCAGCAGCACATCAGTAAACAAAGCCAATGTGGTTTGGTGGAGTTCAGACCCCCCTTATCGCAAAGGTTACTTGCCTCCTCACCCTAACCACCAAACAAACACATGAACTGAAAATAAAGTAAATTACCTGTCTATTATATATAATATATAATAATAATATAATAATATTATATATAATTACCATCTATTTAGTTTGTATAAAGTGACACCTTACAAAAGCAAGGCCTGAAGACTCGCAGGAATCTTTAAAGCTACATTGTGTTAGAATTTTTCCCATCTAGCGGTGAAATTGTATATGACAACCAACTGAATATTAATTTCTAGCCCTTCTTATTCCGAGCGCATTTCAACTACTACGGTGGCTGAACCCGAAATTAGCTCTTAGTATCTCCATTGTTTACACGCAGCTGTTCTAGCCCCTCCAATTGGTCCTGTTGCTTTGCCTGTCGCGTTATCGTTTTAATTCTCTTTTTCGCTTCCCTGGCGAGTAATCTCCCCCTAGCATTCGTCACGGTGCCACTGAGTTTAAAAGCACGAAAGGCGGAGGTATGTCCCTCTTTGGCTAATGTATTTTAAAGATGGAGGCGCAACATGGCGGCCGTCATTCAAGCGACTCGCTCGAATCGCTGAATGATTCTGAATGGCAGATTCTACGCTTACGAGAATACTTTGATTAGTTGGTGGAAGTAATTATACATGAATGAGCACATATTTGTAAAAGAACAAAGGGGTTTTTGCTAAAAATCAACTCAATAAAATTACACAATGTAGATTTAAAAAGGCTTAGAAATCTGCCTTTTTTAAAAACGTTTACAAGGTGGTTATGTAGCTTTTAATTAAATACATCGTTACAAATCTTTCTAGGCAGAGGTCAATGGCACATTTCTTTTGTGATAGCCAAATGAAGCGTCATAAAGCTTTGTGAACCGTTTTCTTTATTATTTTTTAGCCCACTAGATGGGGTAGAAGGGTTTAAAAGCACACTGCATTGTCATCCCTTGAGCCTTTATTTCCCTTTAAACCAAGAGCGCCATCTAGTGGGATCGTAAATAAATAATAAATAAATAAAATGGTTCACAAAGCTTTACGAGGCTTCATTTGGCCATCACAACATTTGTTCAACATACGCCCTGACATTTTGAGGGTTCATGAATTGAAAAAAAAAAATTTCTAGGTGAATGAATTTCATTTCAAACCACAGCATGTCACTTTTCTTTGTGAATTCTGACAGGGAACATGCAGCTGATGGACACACTGATGTATAGGCTGAATCTTTGCTTATGACTTGGTACTATTGGCTATCACATACAAGGTGGTTACGTGATTTGGGATGGTGATGTGAGGGTGACAGCACAGAGTTGTACCCACATGGCTGGGGGAGCTGTGGCAAAAAAGAGCTACTAACTCCCTGTTCCTCCCCTAAAATGTGCAATATCTATAGTTTTTTTCTGGGATGGAATAAAACCTGGCCAATTGTTTGCTTTGTTGTTACGTAATCAAACAAATGTAAGAATATGCAACATGTAAGCATAAATATCATAAAATAAAGAAGGTCTTGAAACAAAATGTTGACATATTCCAAAAACATACAAGCTGTCAGGGCCCTGGGGCTGTCGCATGCTTTGTTTGGTTGAAAACCTAGCATTGGCTGCACACTGGCTGATGTTAAGGACACCTGAGAAGACCTCCACGGATATTTAACATTTTTAGACCCAATTTGAGACCCAAAGCAAGATGATATTTTCCCAAGGTCTGTGTCATTCAATAAGTGAAATTCTAAAGAGGGCTGATGTTTTCCCCAAACAGCACATTTCTGGAGTTAAATAATCTGGAACTAGACAAAAAGTGTTAAATGGTTAAGTTTTTGGAGTTTATTTTCTAACTGAGACTACAGCTTGTGTTTAGAGGTAAAGGTACTCTTTGGCGGTGTTATATTTCCGTGTTCATTCACTGGGTGCTGAGGGCCGAGATGTATTGATCATCTTTAACGCGGCTCTGTTGCTGCGCCCAGCAGTCTTAACTCGGACTTCGTCATGAGGCAGGTTATATGTTACGCTGTCAGTGTAATATATTAGTGTATTTTTTCCAGAGATGTTCACAAGTCATTTTTTGGAAGTCCAAGTCGAGCCTCCAGTCTTTGAGGGGCAAGTTCAAGTCAAGTCTCAAGTCTTTTGCCACGAGTCCAAGTCAAGTCTCAAGTCTCTGGCCATCTGATCTGTCCCTAACACTGTTAAATCTTATGAATTCAAAGCACGTCCTGTAGCTACCATCCATACAGTACAGTATCAAAATCAGTTGTAGGATAACTTTATGGGGTCTACTTAACACATTCTTCTAGCCCTCGGACCTGGTGAAATATTAACCTAAGTCTGTCACATCATTTTGCACTTTGCGATGGTTAGCTTGTTACCTGTGATGATATATGCTAAATATAACATCTCTTTCACTCAAAAAAATGTCTAATGTCGAAGTGGAAATCAAGAGAAAAGTGGCACCAGTTACAGAACAACATGCAACTCATGGTCAGTCCAAATTACGCACAATAAGCAGTTTGAACTCACTGATCTAATGCAATTTATTTTCTAAGTGTTAGTAGGCTCAGTGCAACTGAGTCCAGCACAAGGGAGCCCCGACTCAGAGGAGGAGAGGTTAGTGAGGCCACCGTCTCCACGGCAGGTGACGGATCCGCTGCGCCACGCATGGATGAAATAATGAAATAGTAAATAGGACTACAGCAACAGAAATATGTGCAGAATTAAGACAGTCAAGACAGTTGGTGGACCTGGTACACCTTGTTCACTTAATAGCCTACAAATCATCCACGGGATGCCACACACCTTGCATGTAGCTGTTCTCTTACAGCCACTGTTTACCAAGTTATTGAAAGCAAAACTAATGACAAAAGGCACAACTCCGGGAGGACTTGGTGTCGCCATCGGCAATGCATTTTTGGCAAAGGGCAGGGGACGTGCAGCTCGTCATATGTTTCCCCAACGTATATGCGGCAAAAAAAGAAAATAGAAATACATGAATAAATTTAGATTTTAAAAGCAATAATTGCATGAAAACAGGTTGTTGACGAGTCTCTTTTGGGACGAGTTGCAAATCAAGTCTGAAATCAGTTTGTGCGACTTACGTGTGACTCGAGTCTGAGTCCCCGTCTCTGATTTTTGCTAGAATGAACTTGCTAGCTTTAGCGGCCAAAGTTAACAGTAATGTGTAATGCTTTCCCTTAAACTTGTTAGTTAGCTTCTTGCATTTTACTCCATGATTGTGTGCATACAATTCACATATTCATCACTACTTCTGTTATTGTGTGTCTTGTTAGTTAGTTAACGTTAGCGTACAGTGTTTCTAGTTCTAACATGAATTACATGCATTGTTTCCCTTAGATTAAATTGATTGAACAATTCAATTCAATTTCAATTCAATTCAATTCAATTCAATTTTATTTATAGTATCAAATCATAACAAAAGTTATCTCGAGACACTTTACAGATAGAGTAGGTCTAGACCACACTCTGTAATTTCCAAAACCCCAACAATTACAGTAATTCCATCAAGAGCAAGCATTAGCAGTGGCTATCGTAACAGTGGCAAGGAAAAACTCCCTTTTAGGAAGAAACCTCGGCACGACCCAGACTCTTGGTAGGCGGTTCTGACGGGCCGGTTGGGGGTGTGATGAACAGTGGCGTAATAGTCACATTAAAGGTCACAGGTGGCGTCGAAGGTTATCGTGGAAGTTCATGTCATAGCAGGGCACATCGTGTCATACTGAGTAGTGCTGTCCCCTATACCGGATCCAGACTACTCTGCTGAACATCATAGCAAGCGTTACAGGATGTAGCGTGGCGCTGCCAGAGCATGGGTGGATGCGGCCGGATGCAGCAGGATGCGGCCGGAATTGCAGAGAATCGCAGAGCATAGCTCTGCGAAGAAGAAACATAAGGACTCGGGGAGTAAACTCCCCAGAGCTAGATTAGTAACAAGCAATTCTGGGACAGGATGCATACAGAAGTAACAAGTAGAGATGAGAGAGCAGCTCAGTGTGTCATAGGAAGGAAACAGCATCCCCTGCAGTCTAGAATTGTAATAGCATAATAGCTTAACTACGAGGAGAAGCAGGTGGGCCGGGTTAGGTGGACGCTGCAACTCCTCACTCCCTAACTATAAGCTTTGTCAAAGAGAGGAGAAGGTTTTCAGTTTACTCTTGAATGTGGCGACGGTGTCTGCCCCTCGAACCCAGACTGGAAGCTGGTTCCACAGAAACCGAGGCCTGATAGCTGAAGGCTCTGGCCCCCAGTCTACTTCCAGAGACTCTAGGAACCAACGAGTAGCCCCGCATTCGGGAGCGCAGTGCCCTAGTGGGACAATAAGGTACTAAGAGCTCTTCTAGGTATGATGGTGCTTGACCATTTAGAGCTTTGTAAGTCAGGAGGAGGATTTTAAATTCGATCCTAGACTTCACAGGAAGCCAATGCAGAGAAGCTAATACAGGAGAAATATGATCTCTTCTCTTAGTTCTCGTCAGAACACGTGCTGCAGCATTCTGGATCAGCTGGAGAGCCTTAAGGGACTTATTTGGGCAACCTGATAATAAGGAATTGCAGTAATCTAGTCTAGAAGTAACGAATGCATGGACTAGTTTTTCAGCATCATTCTGAGACAGGATATTCCTAATTTTGGCAATGTTACGAAGATGGAAAAAGGCTATTCTTGAGGTTTGTTTTAAATGGGCGTTGAAGGATATATCCTGATCAAAAATAACTCCCAAATTTCTGACAGCAGTGCTGGAGGCCAGGGCAATACCATCCAGAGTAGCTATATCTTTCGAAAACGAAGTTCGGCAGTGCGTTGGTCCTATCACAATAACTTCCGTTTTGTCTGAGTTTAACATCAGGAAGTTGTGGGTCATCCAGGATTTTATATCCTCAACACACGTTTGAAGTCTTGCTAACTGACCACTTTCATCTGGCTTAATTGACAGATATAATTGGGTATCGTCTGCGTAGCAGTGATAATTAATTGAGTGTTTCCTAATAATATGTCCTAGAGGAAGCATATATAAGGAAAATAGAATTGGTCCAAGCACTGAGGGTTTGGAGGGTTTATCGTTAATGTTAACAAATTGGGATCGCTCAGAGAAATAAGACTTAAACCATCTTAGTGCAGTTCCTTTAATTCCGACTAAGTGTTCTAATCTCTGTAACAGGATTGTATGATCAATAGTGTCAAATGCAGCACTAAGATCTAGTAAAACAAGAATGGAGACAAGTCACATTGCACTTGCTATTTTATCTCATCACCCCTACTTATCTTATGTCCTATGATGTTGTGTTGTGTTTTTATTATTAAAAGTGAATAGAAGAGCTCTCCAAATTCCGCTGTACAATGGACATATCTATACAAAATCTATTTATCTATCTGTCTGTATGTCTGTCTATCATGTGTGGGAATGTTGACAACCACAAGGTGATGAAGACATGCCTGTGTTCAGCAAATTCACCTTTGTCATTTTGCATGATGGTTTTTATTTTGGTTGAGCATGAGACTTCGCTGAAAGGTGCAAATAAGTTTATTCACCACACAGCACAAGGTTGAAATGGACAGAGTCTTTGGCGATTAGACTCCATCGCTATGTAGATAGTTTTATAAGGGGTAGAGAAGCCATGAGTAGGCATGTCCCCCCCCCACACACACCAGAGGGGTCTTGATTCTAGAGAGGGAGACATTGGGACATTAGCAAATGGGTGTGATTCACATTTTCATGTTGGGTCAGGGAGTTGTCAACATCATTGGCTGTATGGGACTGCTACTTTTTTCGAACTTGTACTTTACAGTAGGAAGCCTACAGGTTTAAAGTGAATGGATAACAGTCTACCACATGATAACAATCCATTGCAGAGAAGTTCTCTTTTTTATCTCACGGCACTTCTGTACAGTGAACAAGGCTGTTACAAGGTTTGTACTTAATGCCTTTTTCTCTGAAGAGATAATGAAATATATAGCGATGTATCGACCACACAATTTAACAAATGTTTAGCTATCCTTAGCAGCTTGTTTGAAATGTGAATGTACTGTCTGCTGTTATATGTTTACCCTGCTAAGACAGCACTTCAAAATGTAACCTATGCATGCAGCATGGAGACTGTACAGATGTTAATTAAAAGCAAGACATTTGTAGTAATCAATATGGTCTATTTTTGCAGTCAATCAAAAACCTCTTTAATCTTTTGAAAAATTGATTTCAAGAGTGTAAAAGGAAACATGCCTGTAAGTAGCAGTAAGCTGTCTGGATTTCCCCTGAAGAGATCTGAGGAGCAGTTAACCGTAGTCCTCATAGAGCTTAAAATTCCAACACAAAGAAAGAGGAAAGTGACGGACATCCGGCCAAAAAGAGTACAATCCGGCTCCCCGGCCCCTCCCAGTGGAAAACGGGAAAAAAAAAAAAAAAAAAAAAAAAAAAAAAAAAAAAAAAAAAAAAAAAAAAAAAAAAAAAAAAAAAAAAAAAAAAAAAAAAAAAAAAAAAAAAAAAAAGAAAGAGAGAAAAAAAAAAAAAAAAAAAAAAAAAAAAAAAAAAAAAAAAAAAAAAAAAAAAAAAAAAAAAAAGAAAAAAAAAAAAAAAAAAAAAAAAAAAAAAAAAAAAAAAAAAAAAAAAAAAAAAAAAAAAAAAAAAAAAAAAAAAGAAAAAAAAAAAAAAAAAAAAAAAAGAGAGAAAAAAAAAAAAAAAAAAGAAAAAAAAAAAAAAAAAAAAGAGAGAGAGAGAGAGAAAGACAAAGAAAAAAAAAAAAAAAAAAAAAAAAAAAAAAAAGAAAAAAAAAAAAAAAAGAGAAAGAGAAAAAAAAAAAAAAGAGAAAAAAAAAAAAAAAAAAAAAAAAAGAGAGAGGAAAGAAAAAAAAAAGAGAGAGAGAGACAGAGAGAGAGAGAGAGGGTGAGAGAGGACTTTCAGGAGCTCTAACCTACTTAGAAAAAGACACTGAAGCCTTTTGCTTTGAGTGTAGCCTGCACATTGCAGCTTTACACAGTGTCAAGACGGAGAGAGAGAGAGAGAGAGAGAGAGAGAGAGAGAGAGAGAGAGAGAGAGAGAGAGAGAGAGAACCATAGCAGACTCGGCTGATGCATCTCTCCCAGAGCATCCATTTCACGGCGCTCGCAGTTTGAAGCGGAGGAGACGGTGCGCATTTCTCCGACGAACACGGTGCTTTCCTCTCCTCCGAAGTCAGTTTCCTAGAGCGGCTCGCGGGCGGAGAGACACTTTTTTTTGCTGCGTTTCTTCCCCCCCCCCCCCACTCCCAGACACGGACAGTATTTCATAACAACCCTGTTTACTTGGAGCGAAAAGCACCTCGTGCGCAGTTTCATTCGGCGACACTGCGTCTCGTTTGTGGAGTGGAATCGGCGACCCGCAAGCTCAAGGCGCACACGGAATATCCGACGGTTTCAAGTTTTCCTGGAAGTTGCGCAGTGACAGAACATCATGGGAATCTGTGGCTGTTTGGCGGTGCCTGGGAAATGCCTCGTCGTCCTCGGACTTAAACTGTTATTCCTTGTACCTGCAGGGGTTCCAGCCAGAAGCGGGGATTCTGTATTAAAGGACAACATCACCGTGAGACAGGGGGACAGCGCCGTCTTAAAGTAAGTCTCTAGCATCATCACATCACTAACAGCATCTCCTCCGGTGCGCAATGGAGACCGACTTGGGCTTTACAGCGTTTGTGTTCCAAACAGATAACCAAGCGCAACGGTCCAGGAGTTACTAAAGGTCATCATAACCTATGTATAATGCTTTTTCATATGAATCATAACTACTGATGTAACTACGGGCATTACGCGCGTGCGATGTGCAAGTTGTATGGTGCGGGACTCATCTGTGTTTAGCCTCCGTGCTCATTGCCCTTGACTGTTATTGATCCGGTTGCTTAATGTCTGGTTGAGGATGCACACATACTCCCATCCAGCCTTGGGAGGGGTTGTGCACGTATTGATTTGAGTATGTGATATAAATGCAATTATGACTTCAGGGCTGTTTTTCTTATCCATACACTTCTTGGAATGTTTTGGGGGACTGGATGGATGGAGTCTATTTCTGGCAGTTTTTTTATTTTTTTTATTTTTCATTGTTAACCCTTCATGACAAATCATTATATAATCTATTATCTATAATCCAGGGCTGCACCCTCTGCCCTTTTTGGTCTTAGTCACTCAGATTTCTTTTGTCCATTAGTCATTTTAGTTTTTTTTCATGCTGATTGATTTATTTCCAAGAAACTTATGAGCCCATCTCTGGCAAAACACAAGCTCCAAGGTGATGCTTTTGCATGATTCGTGTTTGGAGAAACTCAGTTTTACAGGTCGGTCGATTCAATCAACTAATCGATTAGTCGATGAAAATCATATGAGTGTTAGTGGACTAACATTTCATTTAATCGAGGACAGACCAACTATAATTCTATTCCTATGAGGACTTGTCGTGGTTTTACAGTGGCCATATCACACTTAATCATATATATTTCAATCTCCAGTTCTATCATAATATCCCTGCACAGGGTTTACTGTGTGTCTTTATCACATGTAATGGTGTTTTGTTATCTTCTCTTTCCTCACGGTGATATGCCCATTTATTTGTGTCTATAAGCTGCATGTTTGCTGTAGTTCTTTGTACAGAATAGAGCAGGTGTGGCACTACGACTTCAGAATCCATTAGAAAACATGTGACAAACACACACGCACAGACACACACACACAACACACACACACACACACACACACACACACACACAAACACACACATTGGAGTCAATCCCAGCTCATGAAGGTAATGAGAATCAATTAAGAAAAAATAGAAATGGAAAAAAAAGATGTACATGAAATAGAAAATCAGCATCACAGACAGCAAGAGGAAATGAAAACAACGCAAAGAATCAAAATGTATGCACAAGTGTAAGGTTGAATAAACGTGAAGCCACAACATATGCTCAACAGTTACACACACGTGCATGGCGTTACAGATTTTAACAACAGTCTTGATCAGTAACTTAAGTATGATTTACAAATGATGTGCTATAAAAGCAGCCAAAATGCAAGTTTGTACAGATATGAATGTGACTAGTTGTTAATGGAGTCACGTGATGGGCTGTACGACAGGCTGTACGTTGAGCGTCTCACGCTGTTAGTGCAGGTCATACAGTTCATCTGGCTCCGAGCCGGCTGAGATATCAGCTATTTAGACAAGAATAATTGTACAGTTTAATGACTGCTGGCACAGACGAGCAGCTAAACAGCTCACTGTTGCACCCTGGGTAGATGAGGTGAAAGGTGATCATGTGCCATAGCTGCTCCAGTTCAGGAGGGGGGCTGGGGGGTGGGGAGGGGTTGAGGTGCTGTCCAAGATGGAGTTTAGATTTGTCCTCATCTTCTCTCCTCTGCTCCGTGCAGCCTCAGAAAACCCAGCCCGTCTTTCTCACCACTTTGTTAAGCTGGCCTCCAGTGATTAGCAGAATTATTATTTAGCCAACAAAATGTGACCATCATAAAATTTTGGCAGCAAAACGACAAGTTAAGATTAGAAAAAAGATTGTGGTTTGGGTTAAAACACCTGTCGTATTCAGATCCTTTACTTAACTTAAATTACTAATACCACACTGTAGAAATACTATGTTACAAGTAAAAGTCCTGCATTGAAAATGTTACTTTAGTAAAAGTATGTAAGTATCTTCAGGAAAATGTACTTAAAGTATTAAAAGTAGAAGTACTCCATGCAGAACTCTCCTCCCATTGTAGAAAGAGTAAAGGATCCAACCAGTTGTGTGTTTAATGGTCTCATCATCTCAGCTGGACTTGTAGGCTGTTATATTGTTGGCTAGTTTACTTTAGAATCAAACATCAGATTTTATAATCTACATGGGTTCTGTGTGCAGGAATCTTAATGTGTAAAGTCTGAAATGTAGCGGAGTAGAAGGAGAAAGTGGCATGAAAAGAAAAGACTACAGCACTAAATGTACTTAGTTACATTCCACCCCTGCCCTTAAGCAGTACTCCCGGGACAGGAACGCCCGTTTCCTGGGTAAAAGTCTTGTGTTTTCCCCGGGACACAAACTCAGGTCCACCGCTTGGAAGCCCTGTGTTTTACGACACACCAATCCACCTCGACCTCCTACCTATACGTGTACCAGAGCACCCTTATACAGCAGCAGACGAAGTGGTGTATACAGCAATTAATACGTAGAATTAAAGTGCATTACTCTTCGTAGCTGTATGTACGAATTGTTCATGAGAAACTTCTGAAAGGATTGCACCTGTAGCGGCCGACAGGGCTTATTTGGCAGGTGTTCTCCTTTTTATTTGCTTGAACCAATGCACTCCACAGTAGAGGAGTCATCATATCACTTGTGGAGCAGCCGTGACCCTGACTTGAATCTTAAAAGGAGAGGTGTGAAGACTGAACTCGAAAGCTGACAATACAGTTAGCCATCCCAGTGCTGCTCTGCAGTGTATCCAATACACTGCCCTGGAGGAAGATGATCTGTTGCCTGTCAGTGAGATAGTCCCTCCATAATCCAGGAAAGCATGCTATCCACCTGCATCGCCTTGCTTGCTCCCCAAGCAGGAGGGGCTGGATGGGGTTGCATGCACCAGAGAAATGAAAGGACATCATTCCCATGCTTCTGTGGGTGGGAATAAGGACTGTGGAGCTACTACATGATAGCATTGTCCGCACATTTGACAGCCAACTGGGACATGCCTGGAGCAACCTGGGGCTGATGCTGTGAGGGGCTTTTCTGAGTCCCTCATCACCCAAGTGGCAGTGATGCAGAAGCTTGGAAGGGCAGCTGGGCTGCTCAGGCTGGCACTCACAGGGTCCCAGTGGGGTCTTAAAAGTCTTAAAAATGTCTTAATAATATTAGTTAAAGGTGCTGTATGTAGGATTGGGAAGATCCAGGACTTAGCCAAAACATTTGAACATCGACAACTTCTCAGTCCCTCCCCCTTTTCCGCTAAAGCCCAAAACAGTCTCCTAAGCCCCTCCCCCCACAAGGGAGAATTAATGCGTGTGCATGAGCAGTGATTGACACGCAGTTAGACCTGGCCCTGATTGGTGCATCTGAACAGGGAGCGCTGGATTTTTGAAAATCCCACTACAGGCTGTAGGTGGAGCCAGAGGAGCCAGATTATTTTTAATGACCTGCTTCATGTAGTTCTACTGGAACAGAGGGTCAGTTTCAGCAGATATGACAGAAAGTTTTTTTATAAGTCTTACCTACTGCACCTTTAAATAAGGCCTTAAAAGTCTTACATTTCTTTAGAAAGTCTAACATTTGGTTCACAAAGGTAAAATTTGTATTGTCCTTTCATCAGATTAAATAACTCCATTGTTTCGTCACAAAGCATGTAGGTATTGAGAACTACAATAAAATGTTGTATTAAGTACTTGGTAAACAGTTATTTTTATAGCCTAAAATCCCTTTTGATATTCCATATTAACTTTCATTCTAAATTAGGGCTGGGCGATGTGAAGAAAATGAAATAGCTCGATATTTTTGATCAAATTCCTCGATATTGATATTGCGACGAAACTGTAGGGTTGATAATTGAAGAAAATTACCTCACTTGACTTTAATGCAGCCTGTTAAACCAGGAAAAGACAACACTTATGTCATATTATGATATGCAAAATCTAAGACGATATCTAGTCTCATATCACATTATTGATAGAATATCAATATACTGCCCAGCCCTATTCTAAATGGTATTACAAACTAGGAATCGACCGATACCGATTATTAGTAGTTAATGAAACCGATAGCCGATATATTTTTTGAACCGATATGCATACACTGTGAAAATGTTAAAATTAAGATTTCTGAATGTTACAAACTCCAACACAAAACTTTGTTCAATGCTTTAAGCAATGATTTAATAAATGAGAAACTTTCAACATAACACCCAGTAACAGAGAGTCAGACAGTGTTGTTGGGGGGGGGGGCATTAAGTCAGACTCAGTGGGGAGTCAAACCGGAGCAGAGGGACAGAGGCAGAGCTGTAGCCGAGCCAAAGTAGAGCACTCCTTAACTTTATCGGTTATCAGGCAAATAAAACACAGATACAGTTAATCTACAAACTGCCAAAATATGGCTTGATAATCAGCCAGGGGCCATAATCGCTCTATCCCTATTACAAGGGTCTTAAAAAGTCTTAACTTTACCTTGTGGAAACCTGGGGGTACCTTGACTCAGGGAGCTGGCTCAGGAGCAGGAAGCCCTGAAGAGAAGGGCGGAGGGGGGGTTGACCTCTGACTTGATCAAAACAATGGGAGGAGTACGGCCAAATTTGGTAGGCTCTGCACTATTGTCTGAAACTACTCTTTTCAAATAAATTACAAGAACCTGCTTTTTGCCACACAAAAATGGCTCTAATATATGTTATATCACCATTTCTGCTATTTATAAGTCAGTGTCACATTGCCATTTGTGTGTCATTACTTAGGGTTAAAATGACTTTAAATCTCCAGCATAAAAGTTGTCAAAAGATTTAAGAGATTTAACATGAATACGCTGCTGTCCTTCCACCCCGTTACAGTTAGCTGTGCTATAGTGTGCTATAGTGGCGCTGAGAGCCAATTTTCAGAGGCTCGTCAAGGCTTACATGTTTTTAGGCCAGGGAAACTACAACGATAGTGTGTCTTGGCAATATGTTTTAATGAAAGATTGTTGCATCTGAGTGATTTCCTGTTGCTGGCAAAATTCCTGGGGTGCTTTTTCATTTCTACAGGGCTGTATTATTAAGGCAGTCAAGGGCAACACAAAGCAGAATCATTCTCACATAAAGAAAGCCACTGCCAACAGGAACGCAAGCAGATGTGAGCGGCAGAAAAATTAGAATCATTCAACACAGCTTTAGTTGCAGTGTTACATTTCATTTCAAAAATGGAGACCGCCTGGAAAAATTAAAAAATGCCTGGATTACAAGTTAGAGGAACAAGAGACACCAATATTAAGTCAACATATTATGCACACGTGTACATGGAGCGTGATTTTCAGGTACTGGTAATTTAATTTCATTCATATCCTGACCATCCATGAGTCTGTGTGAATAATTGATTCTAATTCAATCAGGAGAGACTTCGTTTGCAGATATGCAAAAATATTTATTGTACAATTGTATGATATTGAATGTACAAAGTCTTTTGGAGATTGGACTCCATCGAATTAATCTTCTTAAAGGGGTAGGGAATAGGAACATAACCCCCGATGGAGTCCAGACACTGGTGGCGGCGGTGAAGAGACCAGAGACTGGACCGAAGAGGCAACGGAGCGGTCAGCCGGGAGAAACACAACTACCGGAGGAGGCAGGGGAGGAGGAGGGACGAGCGCTTTGCCTGAAAAGACAGCTGACAGCACAAGGAGAGAACAGATTTAAAGCAGAGTTGTAAGGCTGTGATTGGCCCTTGAATCTCGTGGTCGAGTCTGATTGGTTTAACTGACACGTCACTTCTTGAACAGCTGATTTGATTTAAGAATGGAGTAGTGACTGGGGTAATGACGTCTTCCTGAAAGAATTTGCGCTGAGCTTCATTTGGCTGGGATGTTTCCAGTATTTGTGTCATCGTGGCCGTTGTAATAAATATCGGAGTGTTCACATAATAATGATTAGCAAAGTCTCAGCAGAATTAGTATTGTTATGCAATATCTAGCCTATAACCGTACTAATATCAAACAGTTTCAAATAGTATCAAATTAAATCAAATAGCTATGCTGATAAAATGAGAAGTCTATAATATGAAAATAATTTAGAAAAATAGGCATTATAATCTTGTCAGGTAATCTGCATGAATAAAACCCATGAATATTTTATGAATGGAAATGTATTTAGAAAGCACACCAGTGTGATATGTTTTTTGATAAACCTCCACTTTTTGTGTCTTAGTTTTCATTTTCATTCCAGTTCGAATAGTTCCATTTTGATTTTGAAAAAAGTGTTATTTATTTATATCAATTTAAATTAGTCTTTCATTTGAATACATGTGAAAAGTCTGTGATTACATCCCGAGCACTGAGCAACGAATGTTATCTCAAGGTTCAACGTTTTTCAGGCCAAAGATTTGTTTTTTTTAAATGGGCATGCTTTCAGATGAACATTATTTTTGAGAGCAACCTTGATGTTTGATTTATTTCCTCCCAATTTCGAATGCCCAGCTTCTTCTTCTCCGCCGCCATCCTCATCATTTCTTACTCCTCTGTGACACCTGCACGTGGTGATGGTCAAATGGAGCTTCACGAACCACGGTCTTTATTGTCTGAGCTCACTAGATTATAATCTCTGTTAAAAAAAAAAAAAAACGGTTAAAGGAATGGCAATTCAGTGTGTTTTCAACCCTTTGTTGAACAGAGAGCGCCATCTAGTGAGCTCAGAAAATAAAGACCGTGGTTGGCAAAGCTTCATTTGACCATCGCAGGAAGCTTCATGAACCATTTCTTTATTTCCATTCTTATCCTTGCCTGTGAGCTGGGTCACAATCAATATGTTACAGTTGATTTGAGTGACTACTCTTAAGTTTAGGTAATGCACACGTTCTGTTCAGTACAGTAATATTGCACTCATCAAAACAAAGTTACAAAGTGCTTTACATAGCAAGCAAAGAACACATAAAACATGACAAAGTAACATAAAAATACAACAATCCAACAATAACAGAATAAAAACTACAATCAGCTGAATAAGGGAAGAGCTCCGTCCCCCTTTAGCCTTCTGCCTTCAAGAGTCTGTAAAAGATAATGTTTACTCTGGTTAAAGGCATTGCAGCTGTGCTCCCTATTGGCTGTAGCTTTTATTTTCTGAGCCCGCTACATGCCACTCTCTGTTCAACAAATGTTTGAAAGCACAATGTCACTGAATTGTCATTTCTCTCTCTCATTTTCTTTAAACCAAGAGTGTTATCTAGTGGGCTCAGAAAATAAAGAAAATAGCTCATCACTAGTGACTGGCGAGATTGATGGGATCGAAATGATGTGGTGAACTATTTCACTTTAGTGAAATTAAAGAGATTGTCCTCCGAGAAATATGACTAAACTCAACTTTTATACTTCAGTCTTCAAGGACACTGAATACTAATGAAAACTCGTTGGGCAAAACACAAGTGCTTCACACTGTGCCCCCCGCCCGCAGGTCCACCCCTCACTGTGCAGGTTCCCCGACCCACAGAGTCACAAGTGCAACGACAAGGACAACAACCCTTGCTGGCTTTCAACCCCTGGTCATGGCCAGTTTTGTGTATTGGAACGCTGGAGGTTTTTGACCTGTAACTGCACATGGGGAGAGGACACAATTGTCTTAGCACCAAACATTTTTTTGCATGTGCTCAGCCACCATGTTTGAGCCACTTTGACTGTATGGAATTGTAAGTGTTTGTGGTCATACCACCTCTCCTGCCTTATCCTCATCTGCTGGGACAGTGGATGACAGTGTAGTGACAAATGGATTTCGTAGGACTGACCTTTCTCTGCTTGCTAACCACAGACAGCGTGCACCAGCCATGACTTGTATTCCTCTGTATTGAGACAGCCACTGCCAGCATCCTGTAGAGTAGTACAGGACCTGGACAAAAATCTCTCCATTCAGCTTTGGGTTACAGCAATCCAGCTTGCATCCATTGTGGCTCTGATCAGACACAGAACTGAAGCCTGGTAGAAGAACAGGTGGGAAATCCTGTTTTTTTTATAACCATTGTCCTTAAAGGGAACAATACCTACCACTCAAACTGAATGACAGCAAGGCTGTCTTATAGCTAGCCGCCAACTCCCAATGAGGAGCAGTACACACGGCTGTGTCACTACTGTTCTGCTGCTGCTTTAGGACAGGTCTGAACATACGAACTGAAGGCTACTGCTTTCCCTCAGTGTCGCTGGCTCCTCTGCTCTGTCAGTGGCATGGCCTTTATAATTTGGCTCTCTGTGGCCCTTCTCCCAGGTGGACAGGTTAGCACCAGGGGTGGCTGGGGTAATGTGAGCTGACCCTTGGCACAGTCCCTGTCTTATCCTTGTAAGCCAGAGTGTAGGGGTGTAAATCACACGTTTTATCACAAAATTATATTATATTGATTCTTTGGACACCGATACAATATTTACTGATATCACAAAGTCTGTCACCAATTTTGATTAAATTCAATTCAGGGGCTTGTGATCAATACACAATCAGTTACATTTATATACAGTAAATGTACAAAAATCAACTAAAATATGATTTGACAATTTCATTACTAAGCTCTTCCAGACACAAATTAAACACAGATTACTCTTTGAAGAACTATAAAGTGGGAATTTCAAAATAAAGGCGCATCTTAAAGGTGACCATATATATCGATATTTTCACTTTGTATCGGTAATATTGGATTGTTGAGGATTGAATCGATATATTTATCCAGATCAATGTATCGTTACACCCCTACCAGAGTGTGGAGAGCCGAGTGGAATGGCAGGCCTCTCCGAGTCACAGTAGATTTGATGCCCCTTGTTTTGAAGAAGGGTGTGATTTGAATTGCTTCCTGTGCCAATAGAACCTTTAGGGAATGCGGGAAATGGGGGGCGAGTGTGCTGCAGCCGTAGTGATCACCCAGCTCTGTGTTGAGTGACTTTGGCAAGCGAGCGTGTGTGAGGACAGGCTGATGCTGCAAAGAAAAGGAAAACATTTTTTTTTTTTTTTTCCTTCTCACTCAAAAGAAAAAAAAAAATTTTTATGGCTCCCAAAAAAAAAGGCCCTTTTTGGGTTTTTATTTTTAAGCAGCCTTCTGATTCCACGTGTTACTTATCAAAAAAAATTTTTATCTATTGACAGATCATTTCATATTCCAACAGGGCTTACCCCCACGGGCTTAGGAAGCATTGCACATGTGGTCGGGACATGGGTGGGGGGGTCTGGGGGTGATGAATGCCATTTCCTGTGTTCTGGTGCCTTTTAACAGGTGGTTTGATACTTTTATCTTGCTATACTAGCATGAGAAAAAAGATGGGTACATTTCGTTACTTCCACCCAGAGGAAGTGGTCGGCCCCAGATCACATATTTGAAGATATTAAAAAGTACAAAAATGTATTTGATGAATAATTTAGAGCCATCTTTAAAGATATAGTAAGTGATGTTAGTCCATTATACTTTTTGTCAAATTCAGCGAAGATCTCCTCATGGTCACCTAGCTCTGTATTTTCTGTGTGCGCTGAAAAAATAACAGCAAGGAGTGCACGAGCCAAACAACACTATCTCAGCCATTTAGCAACAGGCACCGACAGTTGATGGTAGGGGGGGAGGGGGGAGGCAGCATGTGAAAGTGCCACCCGGCCAGTAGTTATCTGTCTGTGAATCTGGGGGGCAGAGTTTTTGTATTAATTTGGCAGTTGAGTTCAAATATGAACCATCTTTGTGCAGCATCGCTTACTGCACCTTTTATAATAACCACTTGTTTATTTAACCCTTGTATGGTGTTCGGGTCTGTAGGACCCATTTTCAATGTTTGCTAAAAGAAAAATGATGCTATTTATTATTTCTTCTAACTCAAACTCATTGGCCTTGGCTCATTTTCTGTGAAGAACATAAACAATAACTTATTTTCAATGACTGCACACGGTACACCCCTCCTACACATAACTATTGCATATGAGGTGTTCGGGTCCACTGGACCTGAGTGTAATCAATGTGTAATAATTGTTAACTGTGTCCTCCTCATAACTGGGCCTGCTGTGTGTGTGTGTGTGTGTGTGTGTGTGTGTGTGTGTGTGTGTGTGTGTGTGTGTGTCTGTCTGTCTATGTGTCTGTGCATCGTTGTGTGTGTCTGTGCATCTGTATGTGTGCGTGTGCGGGAATGTTGTCTTTCTGCACCTGCTGTTCCCACACAAAGTTACAAAATTGTTACATTTCACCTGTTCTGATTAAGTTCTAAGAAATAAGCACCAATAATGATCAAAAATCTTCTTTCTATTTTTATACCTTTTTTATAATTGAATTTCCTTGTTTTCTCACAAAAAACGAAAATGATCATAAGATCATAAATGTGATCTCACAGGGGTAAATGGCAAATATGAACCATAAATGATGTATCTATAATTGGTAATTGAGCTAAAGTAAACATATGTTAAGTATTTTTATATAAATTGTTATGGCTGTATTGATTTAAAAGCCTAATAATGTGGTGGGTCCACCAGACCTGGGAACATTGGCTGTGTAACAAAAATATGAACACCACACAAGGGTTAAACTTGAGGATCTCTTTATGCTTTAATGCAATTGCAATTCCTGTTAAATTTGTAATGCTATCAAATCAATGAGTGAAGTGGAGAGGACAACAGTGACCCTGTGTATTCTCCATTAAACTACATTCATCTTCCAATCATTTCTACTACTATGAAGAATCACCAGGACCTGAGGCCGACGTCTCAAACCACTCCATCAGTGATGCAAAAATGGCAAAGGCTAAAAATGTCAAGGCAGCTTCCTGAGTAAGATATTTATAACTTACAGTTTTTTCCAATTGCTAAAACACAAATTTGCAAACTAGGCTGGTTTTATCAAAATACTTAACACAATTCACAAAACCACACACCCAAACTGTAAAATACCTCATATATATCCTGCAAAATGAAGCACTGCAACCAAAACTACATATAGCATTATCAAAATCAAACTTTTGCACCAAATGGCACACACTTCATTCATATTACCAGATTCTTGTCTAACCAACTACACACTGTTGGGCATAATGAAAAGCGCTCTCATCTTTAGCATGCTTTGCCATAATACTAAAATAGTTCAAATTGTAGAACATTCTTCAGATTGTTCACATGCACAGACATATTTGCAGATACACACACATGCTGTTGAAACTTTTATTTTATTTATTTTTCACCAAACAAGTCAGTGCAACATATGCACAGCAGATATATGTACATTGGACTGAACAAAAATATGCACACAAAACACAGTAAACTGAAAGAGAAAATGTGCAGAAAACATATATATATATACATATATATATATATATATAAAAAAAAGAGGCGCTCACCTGTGGTCTTTTCATAGTGCTTACTTCCTGATTGAAGTGGTAACAATTAACCATGGAGGTGATTGGCCAGGTGGCACATACATTGGCCAATTAGCTCATGTAGTGTCATTTTGTATGGTGGTGTTTTAAAATGGCAAACTTGACTTTATGTTAGATTGTTCTGTCTTATGCAGAGAACCGTGTTCAGTGTACTTAAAAAGTGCCATTTTGAAAAGAAAAGAAAATGTGTTTAGACTTTTGGAGACTTGAGAAGAGGTTTTGCTCTCTGTGTGTCAGTTTAAATAACATTTAGTGTGTTAGCAACTGGAAAAAACTGTAAAGAAAAACGTGTGCAATAGTGCACCTTTCACCTTCACCTGTCTCTCAAACACACACACACACAAACACACACACACCTTGGAGAGCGCTCTGCCATCTCTGACCTCAGTCCTGACACTTGTGCTACTGAAATGCATAAAGTTGGCGGTTTGCGGGTCGGGTCGGGCAGTGTGGCTTGGCTCTCGTTACGGGCTCAGGTGGGTGCGGGATGCGCATCACTACAATCCGCATGAATATTTAGGGGAACATTTCATGAGAAAAAGGCATCAATATAGCAACCATCTGCTACCTTTCATGAAAAGCAATAGTCTTGAATTCATAAGTGGCATAGGTTTGAGGAATGTGTGTGAGCAGATCGGTTAACGGCGCACTTGAGTGTATGTGTCTGTGTGCGTGTGTGTGCGTGCTTTGTGAAAATCTGTCTAGCAGGTAGCAGTGAAACTGTGGCATGGAGTTTCTTTTTTAATTAATTTTTTTATTTTGGATCAGCAGTGTAGATTACAAGACTTGACATGTGGAGTGGTATGGAGTTTCATTGGTTTAGGCATTCTCTCAATAAGCAGGTGGAACGGATTTGATAATGAAGCACTGGCACAGCATTTTGAAGAGGGCAGAGTGGTTAGACTGCTGCACTGATTTTTGACATGGTAAAACCTGTTAAAAGTGCAGGGATCTAAAATAAGAATTGTAAAAATTTGGTGCTCACCCTCATTGCTCAGATTTGCATTTTACGGTAACAAACAAGGGTGGAGGTTTTGGCCCAAGGATATCTTGTTGTCTTGTCAGATCTTGTATCTTGTTGTTGTCCTTGAGCTTGAGGACAAGAAAAATTACCTTTCTAAGACATTGCACTTGGTACACTAAAAAGCGAATCAAATCACAGTTATCAAATTAAATGGCAAGTAATAACAATCTTCAGGTCTGAAAATATTTAGAAGAAAAGAAATTCTGGAAAGAAAACTATTTTAATAATGGATTTAACTGAATTTCTTTGGGGTTCAGACTGTAAAAGGAATTATTTCTTTCCCTGCTTTTGTTTTTGTTCTTAAGTTAGACTTTTTCAATATTGTAGTTACTATATGTACATACCCAGTGTCCTAACATATTATATTCATATTTGAGAACAGAGAAACATTAAAAGCCTGTGTCACTTTGATTTATGTTCTTAGCGATTCCCACCCGAGTAATTTTCATATCTCACTCAGAAGTGATGAGAAGTGCTTGCCTCTAATGAGCAGGTGGGTATTATTTCCAGCTCGCATTACAGCCAGTACTTGGTACATTGGCTGGAGATTCACAGGGTGTTCTGATTGAATGGGGGGGTTTCATGTAAAACGAAATGACACAAAGGCCTACCCTTAATTGTAGCCGTATCAGAAATCTGTGTAGACATGTGTGTGCTGTCTGTAAAATTAAAGGAGGCTCTGCCTGTCCGTCTGTCCTTCGATTTTCTCAAGAACCTCTTAACCGATCGACTTCACCTTTGGCAGGTGTATTGCTAAGGACCCAAGGCAGTGCAGTGTTGGGACATATTAATGTGTCACAGTATGTAGGCCTACAAACTCTTGCGCATTGAGATGGGACCCCGATTACGTGTTGCACCATGTGGCCATTGAGTACAGCTCGCTGTCCGTCGCTCGCTATGGTACATTGAACAACTGGTGAAGAAAGAGAGACATTGGTATATTGTAGCAAACTCCAACATTTCAAGCATCATCGATGTTTGAAAGCAAGCAGTTTGTTGTATTTCAGCAGAATACTGAAAGCAGCAGAAATGCAGAACTGAGTACACTTTAATATGTGTTCCTTTATCGCAAGTAATATCGTTATCGTATACATTTTCCTGATATCGTGCAGCCTTAGTTGCAGCTATGTCCTGTCAGGTGTAATGTTCAGGACCCAAGGAAGTTGATCTTGAGAAAGCCCCGACGGGCGCTGCACTAGTTCCGTTAAATATGCAAGGCTTTTACTTATTCCCAACAACAAACCAAGGATATGTGTTTAGTTTAGCCTTTTACCACATACTGTACATAACTTATGTTTGGAAACTATCAGCCCGAAACATTAAAACACTAAGTAACTATAGGGTGACGCTCTTAATGCTTTGTCCTTCTCTCGGATCAGCACTCGCGCACCAACAACGCCAGGGCTTTGGGTCGAGAAGATATAGGTTTTAGAATATATGAGCCACATTAAATAATTCACTGACAGAGCGAGTTACTGCTTCCAGGGACTAGGCTTCCGCAGGTCTGTGTTTCTAGACTTGATGGTGTCAAAGTTTTGAGTGGTATGCTTTAAACAGACATACACACGTGCCAAAGTGCTTTTCAGTTAATGAAAAGAGGCTGATTTGAAAACATTGTATTGAGCTATTTGTCATGTGCAAAGTCACATGACCTCACATTGACCTCGAAACACTAAAATGCACCTAGACTAGAATAATAGGTAGTTAATTACAACTTAAAATCATATCAAGATCATGGCAAGACAAGGGCATCTTGCAAAGGGAAGCCTAAGGGAAGGATAACCGGGAAAAGACTCGGTGAGACTTGTTTCTTTGTTGTTGATCTCTTGCAACGATGTATCATTTTAAACAATACTTTTCAGAAACCCACTCAGTCATGACAAAACAAGCTCAGATTTTTCTCTCTTTGCGTTTTTTCTACAGCCTAATAAAAACAAAATCCAAAGTAACCCAAGAATGACAAGAAGGGCAATGTTATCGGAAGTGAAAAATAATTAGCCTATCCGCCCCGTCATTCGGATCCGCTCCAAAATGTATTGGGTTCTTCCTATGTTTCATTAAAACCAGGCCAGTAGTTTTATCCATAATCCTGCTGACAGACAGACAAACCAACAAACAAACCAAACGAAAAAAATAACCTCCTTGGCGGAGCTAGAAAAATAGTGACTTCTTGAAAAGTGGAAATCTGTGGTTATGTTTTGTAGCAGTCAGCTGATCATCTTACCAGAGACGACATCTTACTCTGTTGGAGGTGAGTTTAGTCTAGGATCAGAGCTTTAGGGGTGGCACCCTTTTAACGTAATCTTTTTAAACATTATTTTACAGTGCTAACTTTGCATGTCAACATCATTTTGGACCATCATGGTAGGGGAAACACTGAATTATGTAACTAGAAAGGCACCAGCCAACCAATTCTAAGAAAACTTCCTTTAATGCTGAGCTACAGGCCATTACTACAAAGGTGAATTGATATTACAAATGAAATCTGATAACCATCTATGGAAAAGCAGACTTTTCAATATGCACTATCAATAACTTTTGAAAAATTAGAGATTTATTCAATTTTGACTAATGGATGACAAGCAGTTTTTCTTGAAAATGGGTCAGAATTTCTTTCCTGAATGATCTAGGTGTCTACATTCTGGGTTTAGTTTCACAATGCTGTGATAGTCCTAGAGCAGAACTCCTTAGCTCACAATAGATTAACAGAGACCTTTTTCTCTTTTTTTCAGGCCAGTGGGTTGTAATATTTACTTGCCATTTTACTTGCCCTGGGCCATCGGGCAATCCTTATTGTTAAACCCTGAAGGTCTTTTTCAATTGGCTTTTACCACCCCAGCATTGAGTACAGTGGTTAAATGTCATAGAGGGTTGAAGTGAGGGTAATGTAACACAGTGTATAACACAATCTCTTAAGTTTAAACTTTCTGAAAAGAGTCCTTCAGTTCTGTCCAGCCTAGTCTCGCATTGCCAGACCTTCCTCCACAGCACTGCACACAGCTAGTCCACACAGCATTCTGGGATGGTAGACAAACGTGCTCTGGTTTATTGGCATTTCTTTAAACCAATCACAATCATCTTGGGCAGTGCTAAGCTCCGGAAGGAGCAATGGCGCCTTGGCAAAATAGCCTCTGGAAGGAACTTGTTTTGGTGGAACGTGTACGTTCAAAAGTAGTTGTAGTCGTGCAACAGAAAACTCAGATTGGACAGATAGTCTAGCTAGCTGTCTGGATTTACCCTGCAGAGATCTGAGGAGCAGTTAACCATAGTCCTCACAAATCCACCGGAGTTTAGAACACCAATTCAAAGAAAGTGCGAGGTGACAGACATCCGGCTGAAAATTTGGCATCCTGCGGAATTTCTGGCGGCACCCGAACAATCCCAGAAATTAAACTTCGTCAATGTAGACTATGTCCAACCTAACAATCAAAGTATGTTGAAATGACTTATGACTCTTAACAATACTGATGCAGTACTGTAGCTCACTCCACCAGGTGGACCTACAGCATATACCTGAGGATGGGGGTCAGGATCCCATGTCCCTTTCTCTAGTAGTCCACCAGGGTTGCTTCCGTCTTTGTAGCATTCCCTAGACATCCATCTTACCCAGGTTGGGTTTCAGCATCTTTGTGTTGTCGTAAATCACTGAGATAGTCATTAATTTTTAATATCCGGGAGCCTATGCACCGTGCTGCAGTCCAACTAGATCCTGCACTTATGAGAGCCAGCTACATCCATTACAGCCCGTCTTTGCTGTCCCTTCCCTGTGCATGTTTGGCTGCACCTTTCTGATATCATTAATACTAATCAGCAACACCTTCTATTCATGCAACATTCTGCCTGGCAATTCATGCTCTACTACTTTCACTCTTCTACCTACTTTTCTCCTTCCTCTTTTTAGCACTTTCTCATCCCTATACTCATCTACCTCTACACTTATAGCTCAGCACTTACTCTATATGGACAAAGAGTAGCCTGGAAGTTTACCACCCAGGACCACACATTATAATTGTTGTTATAGTTATGATTTGGGCGTAATCAGTGTGACTGATCAGACCAGGAAGGTCTGATTTCAGGCAGTTTCATTGTGTTCCAGGAGATGTTAACCGTCTGGAGATAACAGAATACTTTTTGGGGTTGTAATGGTTTGCCTTCTGATCATTTGGCTGCCAATTGTTCTCATGTTTGAGAACAATTGGCAGCCACATTTGATTTTTACAACTGAAATCCGGATAGTCAACACGACATAGTGGTAGAGAGAACTATTATGAAGTTCAAACAGTTGTGCTTAGAGTCTTTGTTGCTCATCCAAATTTAGCAAGTGTGTGCTAAAGTGACAAATAACACCTTAAAGGTTTACAATTTTTTTTAAGTCTTTCTACTTTTAACAAGTGAAAAGTCTCCCACTTATTACACATCAGATATTTACAGTTAAGGTAGTATTAAGACTCTGGCTCAACAGATGTACAGCCTGACACCCCCACCCCTCTAAACAGAAGAAAATCTGGTTAGACTTTGGAGCACTGAACTGAATATATTTGCAAAATAATGAGTGAAAAGTGATTTTCTTCCATTTTCACTACCTTTAGGCTGTAAGACTGGAAGTTAATTTTAATATTCCCCATGTGTTATGTGAAGATAACTATGTTGAGATCTGTTAATTAATAACACTGTAGCAGAGTAACTTAGCTTCAGTGCTGACCTCCCCAGCATAAATGGTTATGTTTAATATATCATGGTGATTAGGGAGCTCATGTGCTCTTGTTTCCTGTAGTAATGGCTCTTATTTGTTTCCAGAATGTGACTGTCAGGCGGTGAAAAAAGTAGGGCATCCTCTGCAGAGGTGATCGAGAAAGGTTGTACATTTTGTGTTAGCACTCTTGGGGCATGAACTTTACGTTTCAAGGATCAGTCTGCAGAACAATTTGAAACTTCCAGGTCAGAGAAGTCAGGGCCACATCAGAATACGGCTAGTAGAAAGTGGAAACCAAAATAAAGAAAATACCTACCTAAGGAAGTCACTGTTTTCCCCCTTATTTTAGGGCACATTCACTTGTTGCTGAACCATGACCTTGGCAGTGAGGGAATAATACTTTTCATCACTGCAAGCTTTCACACTGCCGTATGAGTTGATGCACTGCTGGTGGTCATTAAAGCGGCTCTTGAAATCTCGTATGCCATGCACTTCGTCCGTTCCACTCCAGATCGCCCTCATTTCAGAAATGAGATGTCTCCAACCATCTGTCAACACAAAATACTGGCCTCCCGTGACCAGACAAATCATTCCTAATTCTCCCGCCTCTCCTTGGGACCTGGATCCCAGCCGTCGGCCCTCTAACCAAACAGATCCCTCTAATGAAGGAATATGGCAGAGAAAAGTGCCTCCCATTGATTCTCTTCCCTGGCCAATGCCGCCTCAAGGATAGCTGAGCTATACTTAGAATCAAGGATAGGGTTGAGGTGATAACTTTGCTCTTATATTGTGTTCAAACTTCTCTGTAAGGGCAGCGCCGTGATGAGACCTAACTAATCCTGATGGAGCCATTTCAACAAAAAGTAGACAATTGATTGCAGAATGAAGTAATTATGGCTGATCACAATGTGAGAGCCTACCCATGAACATGTCTGTCATGTACCAGGCAGTGCGTCACAGTGATTATGTTCGGATTAGCAACCTATTTGTTGCTCTCTAAAACCATTTGTGGGGCTTCCATCTGCCTTCAGTATTAGTCTTTTAAAACTGCATGAAACAGACTCTTTCTTCTTTAGATATATTGACGGATGTTCTGGAAACTGGACAGGCTAAGTCTGCTTTCTTATTAGCATTCATCTTGTAAAAGACATTTTGATTAGCCTTCAGATACTGACAGGTCTGTCACCATACTGTATGTTAAAGCCTACAAAAAAAAACCTTTGCTCCAGGCTAGGGCTGGGTGATAAAACGATCTCGAAATGGGATCTCAATAAAATTCAGGTCGATAAAGATGATAAGCTTTGGACATATTTACCCGACAACACAACTGACAGAGTCTGCCTTTTTGGCTTGGATGCCTGACATGCCCACTTACCATTGTGAGCGTTTGAGTTCCCGGTGTTGTGTCTAAGTGTGTTCCCCCATCAAATAGTGTTTCCCTCCTGTTAAAATGCATAGCGCCCCCATCCATATTTATGGTTAGAAATAAGGTTTGGTTCAGGTTTAGGTAGGGGGAAACCCACATCGACAAATCAATGTTTACAAAATCTAAAGAAATGTAGCCAAAACTGGCTGCTCACTTAGTTCATTAGTCACTTGGTTATTTTGCAGAGACAAAAAAAGGAAAATGTAATTGTAAGACGACTCTGTATGATCATAATGGGAATGTGTATTGTGAGCCCTCAACAAAAACATTGTACTGAATATTGTAAAGGCATGATTATTTTATTGTATATGTTAAACTATATTTTAAAGTGTAAATAAACCTCTGGAAAAAATGATATTTTGATAAATGTCAATATCGATCAAAATGGGAAAATATATCGTGATCACATTTTTTTCCATATCGCCCAGCCCTCCTGATTGATATCACATTTTAATGCATGTAGTTTTGGTGTGGCTGGTTTAGGCACGTTGAAATCAATAAGTGCCCATGATTTATTATTGCAACCAGATTTGACTGTCTGCGGGGCAAGGAAGGAAGGGTGGGGTGGGATTCCTCTCGGTCTGCCAGCTGATGGTGCTCATTAATATGGATAAAACCGACAAGGAGTCATCTGGGAAGAATGTCATACCACATTAGACAAATAAGTGGCTGAAACCACTGGATGTAATGAATTGATTTGCTTCACATTGATCCCCCCGTTCTCCACTGTTAATCACATTTGGGATTCATGTTCATGTTCTGAATTTCTGCAGTTTTAAAATATTAAATAATCTAATTGAATGGGATGCAATTCCACGTTTTACTTTTGCATCATTCAGTGTATTTGTTTTATGTTAAAACAAATTTCAGCAAAAATAGAATATCCCACCAGTTTGCTAAATGTAAAACGATAACGTATTCTTATATCCTTATCCAAAGCGAAACCAACTACGAATACTTTTAGTTTCCACAACTTTTGTAACACCCTGCGTTGCACATTCACACAGTTAAACGCATCCACACTCGGGAGCTGCCCCGAGCAGCCGCAATCTTCTGCTGTTGGCTGCTGAGCTGCTGCGGTCGAGCAGTCGGGAGTTCACTTCCTTGGTCAAGGCCATATTGACAGTGAGAGTTAGGGGAGATGTGCGTGATAGGCAGCTTCTATATGAGCTTTTGTCATACTTCCAGTCATGTACAGTATCTCAGGTATTTCACAAGACCTCTGCGGGGAAAGATAATAATGCATTGATGGAATGCAGTGCAAAAAACATCACCAAGCAGTCCTGAGAAAAGTTCAAACTATTCACTTTACTGGTAGAGTGTAATTGTTACGATGCCTCAGACTAAATCAGCCAGGTAGATTTGTACTACAAAAGAGAGACACATCTACAGCAATGCTATTTATGTGATTCCAAAGTAAACTGTCCGTGTAAAGCCCAGTTCAGACCAAAGATTTACGACGAGACGAAAGCGTTTTAGAACGTCGCGGAGAAAAGTTGCGCCGGTCTGAACTAGTCCGTCTCAGCTCGACTCAAACCGGCTGATGGTTTCGCTGCGACTCAACTGTTCAATTCGCAGAGGCTGGTTTTAAAACGTACAGGACCTGTTTTGAACAGCCAATGGAGAAGTCAGCTGGTAAAGTCAGCTATAAACTATAGAAATAAAATGATCCATTATCCATTTTATTTTAATGTTACAAACAGCTGGTCGAAATGGCAGTTTTAGACGGAGCCTCATCGACCGCCCGATAGCACGGTAACGTTATATGGTGGAGCGAGCTAGAGAGTAACTGAAGAGAGGGCAGTGCCCAGCAGTGTTGAACAAATCAGAGAAATAAAAGGTGTTTTCGGTTTCATCACTAGAAATGCAACTGTAGCAAGCATCTCACTATTTAGACGAAACAAAAGATATATCTAGCTACAAAAAAAGCCTAAAATTCTGAAGTTAGAACGGAAGTACAAAGAGGCGTTGTCATGGAGATGATACACCGTCTTATTTCGTCGCATTGGTGTGAACTTCCAGCTTTCAGAACGCTCCAGACCGGCTAGTTGTAAGAAGTTGCAAGTTTCAACCCGTGCCATCGCGGAATCTTTGGTCTGAACTGGGCTTTAGGGGCAGCTGCTGAATGATCCATATGAACAATCCTGTATTGTTTTTCCACTCAGTGTGCGACCGACTAGCCACTGAACCACTCTTCCAACCTGTGGATTATCGCCTTGTCGCCCAGAGACATTTTTGTGGCACTATTGCTTAGATAATAAATGGAAGTCCGACAGGATAAAAAAAAAAAAAACGAAGCTTTTGTAAAACATTTCTGACATACACGTTTTAACTTTGGAAAATCAATAAAGCCAATTTAGCAGAAAGCTTTTCTTGTTTATCAGAAATGGTCCCCCAGAACCAGGCCTGTGTTCTCTCTCTCTCTCTCTCTCTCTCTCTGTGTCTCTGTTTTTGGAAGAATATTATCCCATAATATTAAAAGCTATGACCTTTCTCCTGGGAACTATTATCTGTGTCCAAATTAACAACTTCCTTTGACTGGCACACTGGGAAACTGTTTCACAGTTTTGGAAGATTCTAACAGTTGATACTGGCCTCGGGCTTCTTTTATCAGAAGTACCATAATCCATGAAGCAATTTATCATTTCCAAATGCTGGACAATGTGATGACTTTAAAAAACATCTCATCAAATGTCTTTTCTAATGGGTTCACAATGTAATATGTTACTGTACTGCATTGAAATGCAGATGATGCAGTATGTATCATATATTACATTTATTATATTACAAGCAATTATTATTAACATTTTCCCTGGTGCTATACTAACAACATTCAGTGTTAATATAATAAATAAAGCTACTTCTTCTACTTCTTTGATATTAAAATTAAATAGAATATTAAAATATTTTTTTTTATAATTATGGTTGCGACAGCTCGACTTTTAGCTTTGTTATATAATGCATCAACTTAAGTTTATTCTATTAACTCATATTATTGTATAGACATTTTATACCCAGTTTATCTAGCGCAACCACCAGGATGAGATTTTAGTTTTTTTAGTGATATATCTCAACAACTATTCAATATAGCCCTACCACTATTCATATTCAATAGTTTAAAAATTGAATAATGATATATTATCTGATATTTATTCTCTTTACATTACCCATAACATAAATAAACCTTTTTATTAAGGTCCCTTCTAATTAGTAGTTAGTAATCAATTGTGACCAAGACATGTATGGGGCAGGATATTTAACAAAACATATTTATATACTTCAATTTATTATCATTTATCAGCTGACATAAACGCTGATGCAGGTATATCTATATAATGTCTGCCAATATATCGTCCTGTCCGAATGATTGATTCCCAGTCGATGCATTGCAATCACTTTTGGGATCCTCTGAATACACACATAGTGCCCCTGTAAGGTAAAAATTATTTGGTTTTAAAAGAAAATACCTGCAACACTAATAACACCTCAGCTGTACTGTTTGTTTAGTGCTAATAAGCAAATATATTTCATGGTTTGGGTTAAAGTTAGACATTACTTCACTTCTGGTGACGCAGATCCATTTATAAAGCTAAAAACAACTTGCTGTTTCATTTTATTTTCAAAAGGGGCATGAACCCCGGTCTCCTGGGTGAAAGTCCTGTGTTTGTTTGACCCGCCTACCCCCCCAACCTGCCTCCTTAGCTCCTATACTTCGTCACCTTACTTTCTGCTTTGCTACAGTCATAGTCTGCATCCACGACATTCCACTTCCAGGATTGCTCCGGTGCCGAAAGTCACCTTCCTCTTCCTTTGTGTTGGCGTTCTAACCTCCGGTGGATTTGTGAGGACTATGGTTAACTGCTCCTCAGATCTCTGCAGGGTAAATCCAGACAGCTAGCTAGACTATCTGTCCAATCGGAGTTTTCTGTCGCAAGACTAAAACAACCTTTGAATGTACACGTTCCACCAAAACAAGTTCCTTCCCGAGGCTATTTTGCAGAGGCGCCGTGGCTCTGTGCGGAGCTTAGCACCGCCCATGACAATTGTGATTGGTTTAAAGAAATGCCAATAAACCAGAGCACGTTTTTCTCCCATCCCTAAATGCTGTGTGGACAAGCCAGACATCCTCTGCAGCGCTGTGGAGGAAGGTCTGGCAAAGCGAGACTATTACAGTCACAACTACTACGGCCACTAGACTTACCAGTACGAGCGCTTACTATGCCGCCACAATAAAGATTAACATGAGACATAATTGCTGTTTTTTTTATCGTTTCAAAACACACTTAGATATTGTATATAATGTGTATTAATGTGTTAATAGCTTCTAATGACTCTACTATATTGCCTGCAAGGCACGTTTTACAAACCTCGCTACTGTGTGTTTTCATTACTCCTACATGTTCACTCCATTCGCTGATAGTGTTGTATGTGAGAGAAGCTAAAGCACCACTCAAGAGAGAGGATGATGTATAATTGAGGAGGTCAGTGCTCAGTTTGACTCACATATTGTGATCCTTGTCTTTGGATTCCTTTTGTAGAGGTCAAATGTTGTCACAGAATACCTTTTATAGAGCTGTGTGATTCACTACAATAGTATGGGCCAGTAATAAGCCCTTTTATCACTCGCTGTAAAACCGAACAGGAATGCCTTTACACGGATACATCTGTTATCTTTTGATGGATTTATATGTGTTAAAGAAAGAGACTGAGTGGCTGGTCTTGGTATTACCATGAAACACTTCTTAGGGTGAAAATACCTTAAAAGAATGTACAGTTTGCCCTTCGTTGTCTGTGCGGCCTGTTTTTATCTCATCATTAGTTAGTCATTGTTATTACAGCATCTTTCGTTCCGAGAGAAATTGAGGTATATGTGAGGCTCTTAAATTCAATGTTTGGATGACGAACAAACTATATTTTAACTCAAATAAATCTAAATCTAAATAAAACATGAGGATGGGTGAGCCATAGTCTCGCTTTGCCAGACCTTCCTTCACAGCGCTGCGGAGGAGGGTCTGGCTAGTCCACACAGCATTCCTGGATGGGAGAAAAACGTGCTCTGGTTTATTGGCATTTCCTTAAACCAATCAATGTGGCCGCCAACGCTTCCTGATGCCTCTTGATGTTATTAACCTTAACCGTAGTTTTTCAACTTGTGGGAGGATGGTAACCGAGTCTAAATAATAAGCCCATAAGCCTCACAGGATCTAATTAATTTTCTCCATCCAGGTTACCTCATAACCTTTACCGTTCAGACTCTTGCTGTCTTGCCAGTCAGACAAAAGCCTAATGGTTGTCTCTAAGTGCAGTGAGCCATGTGGAACATATAGACCATAATGACCACTTGGTAAGAAGAGCTAGAAAATATGAAGTTCAGAGTTAAATACGAGCTATTAAAAGCACACCATTCACCCAGATGATAAAAAACTGAAAGATTACATTGCTCAGGTGTTTAATAAAATTATGTAATGTCTAGAACTTCAGACAGAAAGAAACAGGAAAGAAATGGCATAATAAAAACTTTTTTTCCCTCAGGTTTCATACACCTATGGTCGTTGATACAGTACAGGCCAAAAGTTTGGACACACCTACTCATTCAATGTGTTTCTTTATTTTCATGACTATTTGCATTGTAGATTCTCACTGAAGGCATCACAACTATGAATGAACACATATGGAATTATGTACTTAACAACAAAGTGTGAAATAACTGAAAACTCTCAATGAGCTTCATGAGGTAGTCACCTGAAATGGTTTTACCTTCACAGGTGTGCTTTGTCAGGGTTAATTAGTGGAATTGTGTCCCTTATTAATAAAAAAGCAAAGGGTGGCTACTTTGAAGAATCTAAAATATAAGACATGTTTTCAGTTATTTCACACTTTGTTGTTAAGTACATAATTCCATATGTGTTCATTCATAGTTTTGATGCCTTCAGTGAGAATCTACAATGTAAATAGTCATGAAAATAAAGAAACACATTGAATGAGTAGGTGTGTCCAAACTTTTGGCCTGTACTGTAGGTCTATAATAAAAGTTTGTAGTTGCATGATATTTTAACCCTTACCTACGGTGGCCGACAGGGGCCAACGCACTGCAACTCAAAAAAACACATGCAAACAGACAAAACACAAGCAAATTAAGAAAAAATCATCTTCATTAATTTGACAAGACATGTGTAGCATTTAGCAAATGCGCTGCAAAAAAAGAAACAATGCAAAATGAAAAGCACACAAACCTCGAAAACAAAAGCAACAGAAAAGCGCTGTATCCAGATTACACAACTGGGGGGGCGGGGGGGGGGAGCGCTAAGTGGAACAGCTGGATTTTCGACCCCACTGAGAGACAGAAATTAAATTTGTCTTCTCCTGCCACAATACAAGGCAAAATAAGTAGAGAATTGTATATATTATCATTTTTATTGTTTTATTGTTTTTGTTCTTTTTTTATATTATTGTTTCAACGTACCCTTTGAGGGACGTGCACATAATTTGATTATTATCTACAATGATATCATAATTATCCTGTTTACTTGTATTATTATATCTGCTGTATTTACTCCTTGTTGCTGTTTATACATATGTATGTTTGTTCTTATGGTTTGGCAACACAGATGTATTTTTATTGTCATGCCAATAAAGCAAACTGAAATTGAAAATTGAAAAATTGAAAGAGACAGAAAGCGAGAGAGAGAGAGTAGATGAGAGTTTTGTTTTGGAAACGGGAAGAAAAAGAGTAGTAAAGAGGCGACATAAAAAGGAGCATATTCATCTTTACGTTTGGCCCTGGCCTTTTACAGTATTATAAAAGAGCAACAGGTTTCCGTGGCTACCGTGTTAGAGACTGACTTCTACAAGAGCTTGCTAGTTAAACTCTAGTTAAAACACTATTTAAAAGCCCATACATATATGTTACTGACAAGTAGAACACTTATTCAAAATCGAATAAAAAAATTTGGAAAACAAATGATCCACTCTCTCTGACATAACCTGGCCTTCTGTTGTGTAATCTGGGTGCAGCGCTTTTCTGTTGCTTTTGTTTTCGAGGTTTGTGTGCTTTTCATTTTGCAGTGTGTTTGTGTATGTGGTTGTGTTGTGTGTATTTGCAGCACGTTTGCTAAATGCTGCACATGTCTTGTCAAATGAATGAAGACGTTTTCTTAATTTGCTTTTGTTTTGTCTATTTGCATGTTTCCCTTAAGTTGCAGTGCGTTTGCCCCTGTCGGCCACCGTACTCATCCCTGTTGCAACTAATGAACAGCGTGTGGCTGCCGGGGCCTTTATTTATGAATCTGCACACTAGATCATTAAAGTTGGTTACAGTTGTGTATTTAAAGCAGTGTGTACCCACACAGAAAATTATTTTTTTAATAAGATAAAATAACAATCCATCTTAATGTATACAACGTGCTTGCACACATCTGGTCCATACTTACAAAAGCCACGGAGCATACAGCTAATACTCCCTTAAGTGTATGAATCATGTTGTTGAACATGAAATCGTGAAGCCAAAGAAACAAAGGCCTATCTGACGTGTGTGTACCTTGCAGCTTATCAGCCGCTCGCTGAGGACTCCAGGGGGAAACGTCTAAAGTCTGATCTTTTAATCAAATGACTCACACTGTTCACTAGTTCCTGCAATATTTTCTGCCTTTCAAGGGCCTTTTTTTCTTTAAAACAAAGCGTTCCCCTAATGACCCTTTCTCTGTGCCTTATTTTTAATCAGTAGAATCAGTTCCAGGTTTTGCAGTGGGGCTCACATTGGCTCCTAAACAGCGGTGGGATGTAACTAAGTACATTTACTCCAGTACTGTACTCAAGTCCAAATGTTGAGGCACTTCTACTTTACTTGAGTCTTTTCTTTTCATGCCACTTTCTACTTCTACTCCGCTACATTAATTACAAATTAAGATTTCTGCACACAGAACCCATATAAAATCTGATGTTTGATTCTAAAGTAAACTAGCCAACAATATAACGGCCTATAAGTCCAGCTGAGATGATGAGACCATTAAACACACAACTGGTTGGATCCTTTACACTTTCTACAATGGGAGGAGAGTTCTGCATTTAGTATTTTTTAAGTACATTTTCCTGACAATACGTACAGTACATAATTTTACTTAAGTAACATTTTCAATGCAGGACTTTTACTTGGAACTGAGTATTTTTTACAATGTGGTATTAGTACTTTTACTGCAGTAAAGGATCTGACTACTTCTTTCACCGCTGGTGCTAAACCTTGTCTTCTCAGGACTGGGAGAAAATCAGCCTCCTAGTGGGTGCTGTCTGAGGTATAGGAGGGAATCTTTTCTCTGTCGATAGAAGTTTTTAATTGCTTGTTTCAGTCCGATATACAACCCCTGGATTCTATCCTCTTATAACTTTGCTTGGGTTATCCTTCTCACCTCCCCAGCAGGGTTCTTTTACAGAGCTTGAAACAAACCCAGAGTCTGCTTTTCAGAGGTTCTTTCAGGCTACTTCTCCCCACAGCTGATCTCTGATACTGATAGACAGTGACAAAAACGCTTTACTCCCTCAAAACCAAACACGTAAAAAAGATACCAGATGCTCCCTTACAACCATTCCAAGGTCATACAATTTCACCCTGATGAATTATCTGAGAGGCACATTGACGGAGATAGCTGATTCTGCCAAGGATAGTAGAAACAGAACATAGAAATGTGGGCTAACATGATGGCCCCACCAAGTTGCAAATGGCTTCAGTGTTTCCCCCAAACCTGGCGGGCCAAAAGTAAAGGCAAATATCCATTGTGTTTTCCGCATTCTGGGCACCGCCATGAACTGCAGGGACGCACTGCCATGAGTCCATGAACGAGGCAGCTGTCTGTTGTTGGTTCACGTCTGTGAACAGCAGGACAGTCGAGTGTGTTATCTAAAGTGCTAAAGCCAGTTGAAACGTTGTCAGAACGGTTACAAACTCTCGATAGTGAATGACACGCTAACATGCTGACGGATTCAGTGTTTTTAGCCGAGCTGGACCAGAGAATATTCAGTTAAAACCATGAAGGTCTTTTCACACGGGGAGCGATTGTTGCGCCTCGTAATGAGAGGCAGGTAGGGGGGGGGCACCTGACAGACGACGCGACAAACACAGGACATAGACAGTGGGGCTTTTGCTTGTCAGACGATACAAGACTGGATTTCTTGGGTAATGTCTTTAATTATGAATATGCTAATTACGCTTAGTTTAGCTATCATCGCTAACAGTATGTGGTCAGGAAAGACTAGGACTGCCACTATTTGGTATAAATCGACCTGTGATTATGGATATATGACACTACAGTCAACTAATGTCATTCAGTTGATCGGCAGGGATACAGTAGTGCACAGAATCCCCAATGGTTACCGAGCATGGATTGGCAGGCGTTTACTCCCAGAGCGTTGTCTGCCTGTCTGTTCACATGGGGAGCGCAGTGAGACCCCGCGGATCTAAGCGACTATGCAGGCAAAGTGTTGTTTTTTTGTCTGAAAAGACCTTAAGCTGTATGATTACATTCTCTTTGTCCTCGATGAAGTTGGCTGGAAATGATGCACAGTAATGTATCGTTTCATGTGGCGTGAGCACTGCGACTAAATAAAATTGAATTGAATTGCGCAGGAATCTTTTTGCTTGTAAGGAAATAATGGCCGAAGCATCCGCCTGGCTAAAGCAGTCAACCTAGGGGAAACACTGGGCTTAGTTATGTCACCTGACAAGCATCGTTGGTAACCTTCAAGTCAGCGAGGTGCAGAGCGCAAAGTGGTTCAAACTTAATAGAAAAGCAGCTTGAAGAAGGTGAGCCAGGGCCACTGTCAGGATCACTGACCAAAACGCCAACATAAGTGTGTGTGTGTGTGTGTGTGTGTGTGTGTGTGTGTGTGTGTGTGTGTGTGTGTGTGTGTGTGTGTGAAGAGCAGACCTCTATTATGACTATTTTTCACCCATTAATTGCACCAACTGAGCCATTCCAATGTTTCACTTTATTCCAAATGAGTTTTTCATTGACTTGATAAATGGGAAGAAGAGAATCTGAATAAGTGTGGCAGGTGACAGATGATACTCAGTGACAAAATCTGAGAAACAATTTTCTGGAAATACTCTTTTCAAATTGTAATTGACAGGTGTGGAAGTGGGGCAAATAATATTGGATATGGAAAAGTATCACACCGTGGACAGACAATTATGGGTGGCTCCTGAAGTGATTTACTGTTGCCAGGTGGCTCCCAACGAGAAATTAACAGCAACCCCAGAGTATAACTAGTTTAAATTAAATCTGCAATCTAATTCCAGCATTTACTGTTTTCTCCTGCAACACAGATTTTGTGTGTCTACACGTCTTTGACTTGTCCGCAGGCTTGTTGAACAGCGAGAAATTGCATTGATGTCATTTGATTTCAAGGCAAAAATTTGACCCGCCTTCCAAATTTGATTTAGGTCTAGGATGGGCCAACTGAAAAATGTCATGCTGACTTTAACATGGGTCTAATACATTTTGAGCCCAAGTGCAGGTAATCACTTCTCAGCCTACGCATTGCACCATGTCTTCCCACAGCTAGGCCTCATGCACCAGTGTGCATCTGTCTGCATGGCATCCTATTTGCATACATGTGTGAGAGTGTGTGTGATAAATTATTTGTTCATATCTAATTATCACCTGCCAGTTTTTGCTTGAGATGGAGTGAACAGCTTGCAGAACTTCAAGTCAGCTTGAAAGAAAGTAAATAGGCTTACTGTCACGTACCACTCTTTTTCGATGTGAAGTAAGGTATGTCATTCTGTTTTTTTCTGCTACAATGATTCCAGGGTAGGCTGGGCATTACATCAATATATTAATATTGTCATATGAAACTAGATATCGTATTAGGTAGGTATTAGGTACTGCTTCAAAGATGGCAGCATGTCTCTCTGTTTGTCTGTTTGTCTCTGCGTGACTGAGTGGTTGATATTTGTTTGTTCAAGGGGTATTTGCCAACTGGTTGTATTGGATATTGTAATATAACATATGTGTTGTCTTTTACTGGTTTTAAAGGCTGCATTACAGTAAAGTGATGTCATTTTCAGAATTTAGCAAACGGTTCTAGCTGTTCTATTATTGGACTCTACCCACTTTACTGATGATTATTTATTAGAAATCTTATTGTGTAGATATTTTGTGAAAGCACAACATAGTCAACCCTACTGTGAGTTTTTCACTTACAATATCAATATAGAGGTATTTGGTCAAAAGTATAGTAATAGTTGAATTTCTCCATATCCCCCAGTCCTATTCCAAGATAATTTTCAAAGTTTCAATGCTGGTTCCTCAAACAGTGCAAAAGTGCAATTCTCATCAGTTCTTCTCTACACACAGGGATGTAAACAGTACTTTGTTTTTCTTCATTAATTTAATTGTTTATTTGTGCTTCTTCAATAAAATATTCTGCATTTAAAACCAGGAAATGCAGAGGGAACCTGCCCTTCAAAAGCAAATGGTATTCATTAGTCAGCGCATATGTCATGTGTGCCTGCTACGCTCAGCAGTGCCCTGCTATGCCCGGCTACGTCCTGCTATGCCCTGCTATGTCCTGCTACATCCTGCTAAGTCCTGCTGTGCCCTGCTACATCCTGTAACGCCCTGCAGTGCCCTGCTACGCCATGAACTGCTACAACTACTATTTCTAATTATGATTCCATTATCTTTATTGTGACTATTATTGCCACTGTTCACCACACCCCAACCGGCACCGTCATACACCGCCTACCAAGAGTCTGGGTCTGTCCCAGGTTTCTTCCTAAAAGGGAGTTTTTCCTCGCCACTGTCACACTAAATGCTTGCTCTTGGGGGAATTACTGTATTTGTTGGGTCTTTGTAAATTATAGAGTGTGGTCTCTGAATGTGTCATCTGCCTCAGAGGATTTTTCGCTATGACAGTCATCACAAATCAACAAATGATCAATACTTTTGGTTTTGAGGCATTTTGATAATAAATGTATACGTAAGATACACAAAAACATGAGCAGTAGCACTTTTGCTGTGTGCTATTCTAATCTTATCATTTATATCATGCATTTATTAGTCACCAACTTGGTTTAAGTGTACCATATGAACATATTGTATACACATTTGCATGCGTTCTGCAGCATATGATGTTTTTTTGAAATCCAGCAGTGAAGAATCAGAGATGAAAGTGCTGTAATTAGCAACTTCCATCTGTCCCGTCACCTGAGGAAACAGCCCTTCTGTACATGCTTAAAGAGGCAAGGATGAATCAGACAAACATGTTGGCTATGATACAAATGTTTAGGAAAACTAAGCAAGCCCTGCTTTTAACCTAGCTTTTCATGTGAGAAATAGGCTGATCCGCCCAGCACTAAATGGGCCTCCAGACGTTTGGAAAGACCGAATAAAATTAAGCATTGAACTTCAGTATTATTATTCCATCATTATTATGTGTTCCTTTCAGGAGAAAAACCATTTGCGTTCGCCTCTAATAGTGTACTCACTGGGAGGGGCTAATTATGACACATGGCCCACTTATCTCAGACAGCGTCGTGTTAAACATTTAAAATGAATCTGCAGGATATTTCTGTAGCAGTGGCAGAATGGCACTCTCCTCAATCTTGTAAAACTATAGCAGCATGGCTGGTAAAGGGTGAGTTCAGTCTCGATATTGGGGCTTCATGGTTTGACTACTACAGAGGCTGTACACATTTAACCTTCTACTGGCTGTCCACTGTCTCTTACTTGGCATTGAGAATAATGAGAACTATGAAAAGCAGAGAGTGTTGACAGTGACCCCTTTGACTCTGCACTAAATTTAAAGCTGTCAAGTGGAGACGACACTCTGGGCTTCTGTGGGGTCAACGCTATCATGGCCATAAAGCTTTAATTACAGGGCTGGGAACTGGTGAGTGCACAGTATCTTGCTTTGTCATGTGAGGGTAATGCTCCAGTACATCCACAGTACATGGAGATATGCAACACAGTGTGTTTTGAAGTATTTTATATACAGGATATGTATACAGTATTTAATGGTTGCGGTGGAGTACATAATTGATCTTGTCTTCAAATAGGTGAATGCTTGCTAACATAGGTGCTTGGACCAGTAGGGCTAGGGTCCTTCAAACCTTCAAGTCCTAATGAGCTGGCTTTTTTGTCTTTTTTTTAGGTACTGAGTTTAACTTTTCTCCCTTCTACTAACTAAACAACGCATTCTCATGAACGGGATTGTACGATATCGTAGGAAAACTTACGTGCAACAATTCATATGATGAAATGACGGCGTCAGTCACGTGATGGCCAGTCACATTACAGTTAAGTTTAGTGATCTTTACAGTTAAATTTAGCAGGGAAAAGGTGACTGTGAGCCGGGTACATAGTCGCGTGGTGACGGTGTTTCAGAGGCTGTTGCCGTTGAGTTTAGCTGACAAAAGGTGACCGTCCTGCAGCTACGACAGTTGGGTTTAGACACCAAAACGACTAAAAAAGTCTGTGGTTTGGGTTGAAACACTGGCCCCCTTAAGTAGTACAAGTAAAAAAGCCCGGTGTTTTCGGACCCATCTACCTTGACCTCCCCTTTATGTTGATCTTCACGCTCTTATACAGCGTCAGCTAATGTGGTGCATACAGTAGTAAATACGTGGAATTACAGTGCATTTACTTCTCGTATCTATATGTACTGATGGTTCATGAGAACAGCCTGAACTAAATCATGTCTCCAGCCAGAATAAAAGGCCTCTTCTGCTGCACTGGTGAAAGGTCTCCCGTGTCACCACATGGCTTACATAAAACGGGCAATTTATCTTATTCCTGCTAATTTGACTTTTGAAAATATTATCAAATATTGCTGGCTTGCAGGTCACGCTCAACATCTCATAGAAAAGGCACCTCGTCAAGTGTTTTGCACTGAGACATAAGTTTCACTGCCGAAACTAAAAGTATCATTTAAAAACATTTCCCTGCTACTGTGGGTTCGTCTGCTGGGTCAAAACATCTTTCAACAATTCTGGACCCTGGATTGATTTGCTCCTAATATCAAAGATGGGGACTCGAGTCTGAGACTCGGACACGAGTCGCACTTAAGTCGCACAAACAGCTGACTTCAGACTTGACTCGGACTCGACCCAAAAGACTTCAGACTCGAGCTTCGAGACTCGTCAACAACATGTTTTCATGCAATTATTGCTTTTAAAATCTAAATTTATTCATGTATTTCTATTTTCTTTTATTGGCGCATATACGTTGGGGAAAAGTATGACGAGCTGCATGTCCCCTGCCCTTTGCCATAATGTGCAGCGTAACGCATGCGTTATGCCTTATGTGCGCGCACTCGCATATAAAACAAATACATTGACGATGGCGACACCAAGTCCTCCCGGAGTTGTGCCTTTTGTCATTAGTTTTGCTTTCAATAACTTGGTAAACAGTGGCAGTAAGCCAACAGCTACATGCAAGGTGTGTGGCACCAAGTTAAATGATGCCTGATCAACGCTGAACTTCATCAGGCATTTCAAAACGCACCCAGATAGGTCAGTCACTCACACGCTAATGTGAAAGAGACGTTACATTTAGCATATATCATCACAGGTAACAAGCTAACCATTGCAAAGTTTTGTGCTAATGCTGGGAACAGGCACATTGTATCTTTATAATTAGTAGTTGCTGAGGCTCAGACATCCATGGTGCACAGGAGGCGGGACGCACAGATCCATCTCCCCAGGAACAAACGCTGTGTCAGGTGGGCAAACTCATGTGATGCGTAATTGATCCCGTGGATGATTTGTAGTCTTAATTCTGCACATATTTCTGTTACTGTAGTCTTATTTACTATTTCATTATTTCATCCATGCGTGGCCTGGGAACGCCTCGGGATCCCCCAGTCAGAGCTGGTTAATGTGGCTCGGGAAAGGGAAGTTTGGGGTCCCCTGCTGGAGCTGCTGCCCCCGCGACCCGACCCCGGATAAGCAGACGAATATGGATGGATGGATGGATGGATCCATGCGTGGCACAGTGGATCCGTGCGCGCTGTCACCTGCCGTAGAGACGCTGGCCTCACTAACCCCTCCTCCTCTGAGTCGGGTCTCCCTCGCTCTGGACTCAGTTTCACTGAGCCTACTAACACTTAATATATAAATAAATTCATATATAAATAACTAAATTGCATTAGATCAGTGAGTTCAAACTGCTTATTGTGCGTAATTTGGACTGACCCTGAGATGCATGTTGTTCTGTAACTGATGTGGCGCTGCCTCTCTTGATTTCCACTTTGACATTAGACATTTTTTTTAGTGAGACGTTATATTTAGCATATATCGTCACAGGTAACAAGCTAACCATCGCAAAGTGTTGCTGGGAACAGGCACATTGTATCTTTATAGTTGTATCCATATGCTGTGACAGACTTAGGTTAATATTTCACCAGGTCCGAGGGCTAGAAGAATGTGTTAAGTAGACCCCATAAAGTTATCCTACAACTGATTTTGATACTGTACTGTATGGATGGTAGCTACAGGACGTGCTTTGAAATCATAAGATTTAACAATACAGTGTTAGGGACAGATCAGATGGCCAGAGACTTGAGACTTGACTTGGACTCATGGCAAAAGACTTGAGACTTGACTTGAACTTGCCCCTCAAAGACTTGAGACTTGACTTGGACTTGAGCTCAAAGACTTGAGAACCGACTTGGACTTCCAAAAAATGACTTGTGAACATCTCTGCCTAATATATGTATGTGTCACGTCTCGTCCCTGTGTCAAGTTTCTGTTTTTAGTAAATTTCATGTTTTTTCCATTTCCTGTTTTACTTTGTAGATTCTGTTCTCCCATGTGTCGTCTTGTTTTACTTCCTGTCTTATATTTTCCCGCCTGTGTGATTACCTGTCCCCACCCTAATGTGTTGCACCTGTGTCTCATTGTCTCCCCTGTCTTGTGTATTTAAGTTCAGCCTTCCCCTTACCCCATTGCGAGATCGTCTGCTTCCATGAGTTCATCCTTTGAGCGGTTTTCCCTGTGTCCTGTATTCCTGACTTCCTGTTTTCCCTGGGATTTTGACCATTTCCTGTTATTTACTGGACACTGTTGCCATTGCTGTATTAGCTTGCAAATAAATCATTGTATTTTACGTACGTGAGTCGTGCATTTGTGGGTCCATTCTCTGTGTGCGTGATAGTACGTGCATATGTATGCATTTATTATTATTTACTAAGAAGTATCTGGTAATAAACAGCATGTATTTAAGAGCACAAACATTTAAAGGTTAGATGAGGCAGTGAAAAACACTGAGCTTAAGAAATATTAAGAGCTCCATGGATACCTGTTGGGCTTTTAATAAGCATCTTCAATTTACAGAAGTGCGAGAAGTGAGGTGGGGACAAAGCAAGACGTGTTTGTACAACATAATGTGAGTCATGCTTTGCGACTTTGTTAATTGCGTTAAGATGTTACGTTATGTTAAACTAAATGAAACATTACACAACACTCAATGGATTAGTCCAGTCAACCCACAAGTTGTGCTACATTGTGTACCAAAGAGGGACACTTTCCACCAGCAGAAGAGTGTACTTATCGAGTTACAGTAGTTCATCAACTTAAAATCTAAATAAAAAAAAAAGGAGAAGCTAGACGTATGGGATGTTTGGCATTTTTCTTCAAAACATAAAGTCTAAAAAAGAATTGATAATCAAAATAGTTGCTGATTGATTTTCTGTCTATTAACTCATTGATTAATGGCGTCAGCTCTAATATCATATCGTATCATATCATGTAACATGTACCATAGTGTGCCACATCCACATATATTCTGAATAGTGACATCAGATATACGTAATATGCCTTGTACTAAAAATGCTTAGCCTGCGTGGATGTGTATTTCTCTCCAGCAGTTTTTAGTTTTATAGATCCTGGGAACAGCAATGAGAAACTTCATAACCGAGCAGCCCAACGTCATTTTTTGTAAACTGCCACAGGGCTGAACTTTTAAGTGACCATCCCCTGCTTGTGTGTGTCAGCATGAACAATTACTAAAGCCATCCCCATATGTGTGCTGCCTTTATATTACACAGCATAGCTTCTGAGCTTTATTTCTTCACACGATGGTGTCCCTGTCTTGCACAAATCCATCCCAAAGACGTAGTGGAAGAACACACAGGGAGACAGAAGATTTCTTCAGAAATATTTTGTCTTGCACACAGTAACCACACAGGGAAAACAGAATAGTGTTAGACGTTATAAATAATAGATTGTGTCTCAATTTTGGAAGGAGGCACAAATAGTATACTCATTATATGAAATACTCTGGCCATGTGCCCCCATAGATTAATACCTAAAGAGGTAAAAAAAAGTGCTGGGATTAATCATTGGTTAGGCCTTATTTATGCACTCGTGGATATAGAGCTTGCATTGGAGGAAAATCTATAGCTGTGAGGGAGCACAGGGCCAATGATGTTGTTTTCCACAAAGTGCATTGCACTCATTTGTCTGACTCGCGGGTGGCACTTTTTACCGGCAAATAAAATAGAATGATTCCTGACCATGGTAGTACGTCTGATAAAATTAGCTCTGGAACAAGGGCAGTGCCACCTTCACAAGCCTTGATAGTTGTCTGTCTTTCCGGTGCACTTTCAAACTTTTCGGCAGACTCTGCGCCCTGCTCTAAATCCATACGCTTGTCTTAAGTGAAATGAGCCGTGTCCCTTTTGGATTGGTGCACAGCTATCAGCCCCGAGTTGGAAACAGCCACACTCTACTTCAAAAAGTTTGCAGAGCTTCACAACTTTGATGTTTCATCTGAAGACTTGAAGTAGAGAGAGTAATGATTCTTTGTTCTTTTTATACGTGAGACTAACGTCTGATCATGCTGCTCTGTAATCACTGCTTACGTTTTTCTGGGAAAGAAAGAGGAACAATTTGCTTTACAGGGTCATTGGATGGTATGAAGTAATCATATTTCTTTGAACTATTTCTTGGAAAATAGAGGCCTTTTAAAAAATAAAATTGCCCAACAGAATGGATAAATGTGCCACAGGCAGAAACCTTCGCTATTGTTCTCTCTGTGACATTCTATTAATATCCCAGCAGTTAACATCAGACTGCTCTTGCAGAGAACAGAAAGGTCACCAGTTTTAAAGCACAAGGCTGAAGTTCCTTGAGAGTGATGCATATCCAAATCACTGTGCATGCTCTGATTGATTGGTACACAGAGATATTTGATGTAAGCAGGAATTGGAGTAGAGGCTTCAAGAGATTACTTTGAGTTTGAGAGGCACAATGTCTGATTCCAAACATAATCTCTTTATCAAAAGGAAGGATTTCATCCAAAGAGGAGAGGTCAGTTTCATAAACTTAAAGCCTTAGATTGGTCTGGAATTCTTAAAGTAGAGCAGCTTGAGGTAGAATCTAATCTATTTACTCACAGACTCAACGACGTATTAAAAGCTGCACTTTGAAATGTTTTTATCAAACATATGCAGCACACCAAACTTGTCAGTCTAAATCAAAGTGCAGCACATACGATGATTCCACTCCTACTTAAGATCACAGCAGTGATCCTGTGCGCAGCCCACGGCCGGAGCATGGTGGTACGTCCGTCCAGCCGTCAACAAATTTTTTGACAAGAAGTTTGTAAAAGAAGTAGAGAGCGTGGCCAGCAGGACAACAGATTTTTGCTCTGTGCGCTGCGCTTCTCGTCTTTAGTGACACTCCAACACTCTCCAAACAACTTTCAATTCATCTTTTACAACCCACTTATGCAATAAGAAGCTATTTTGTTTTTGGTCTGCCTTAATCGGTTGCATGTTTTCACACAAAAGGAGCTCTGCACAAAACCTTATCACAGCTGAATATTTCATGACTGTAGTGTTAGAGCCTACATTTGATGTAGTCTTGATTTGGGTGGTCATTGAAACTTAAAGTAAGCAATGTTAATCCAATACACTTTATGTCAAATTCAGCGAAGATCTTTTGGTCACCTAGCTCTCTATTTTCTCTGTGTGCTGAAAAATCTGATGTTTCTGCACATCCCTGGATGTGTAAATGCAAAACAAACAGAAAGGAGTGCGCCAGCCAAACAACACTTTTGCAGCCAATCAGCAACAGGCGGCACATGCCAGCGAGTGATGGGGGCGGGGGGAGATGGGGGAGGCAGCGGCCGGCCAAGAGTTATCAACAAGAAGAGTTGGCAGAGGAACAGCAACAGAGGAAAAGGACTGAAGAACACAACTTATAAAAGAAGTTGTATGAGCGGGAAAGGAGGAAGGGCCTTATCGTTGAGGCGTTTCAGCGCTGCAGAAAGCTCCGTAATTTCAAAGGAATGGAAACTGATGAGGGCTCTATCGTTGTCATGGACAAGTGAGTAACTTTAGCTTCACTGTTTCACTGTTTGGTCAGGTCAACAGGTTTGCTATTGTTTGTGATGGCTGCTCCCAACTGGTTGGCTTTACAGCAGTAGCGACAGTTTGTTAATACATTGCCAGCTCTTCCTCCACAGCGCTGCGGAGGAAGGTCTGGCTAGTCCACACAGCATTCTGGGATGGGAAAAAACATGCACTGGTTCATTGGCATTTCTTTAAACCAATCACAATCGACTTGGGCGGGGCTAAACTCCGGACAGAGCCACGGTGCCTCTGCAAATTAGCCTCGGGAAGGAACTTGTTTTGGTGGAACGTGTGTACATTCAAAAGTAGTTTTAGTCGTGCGACAGAAAACTCAGATTGGACAGATAGTCTAGCTAGCTGTCTGGATTTACCCTGCAGAGATCTGAGGAGCAGTTAACCATAGTCCTCACAAATCCACTAGAGGTTAGAATGCCAACACAAAGGAAGAGGAAGGTGACGGACATCCGGCCGAAATGAGGGACTGCCGGCGGCACCTGAGCAATCCCAGAAATTAAACGTTGTCGATATAGACTAGCTCATCCACAACCTAACGTGGGCAAACATTGACTCTGCCATATTTCCTTTAGTCAGCAGAGACACTAACAGAAGTGGTTGCTATGGGGGGTGGAGATTATGAGATTATGTATTTGTTTGGCAGTTGAGTTCAATTGTCAACAGTCTTCGCGTAGCATCGCTTACTGCACCTTTAACAGGGTTCTTTTTTTTAAGATTATTTTTTGGGCATTTTAGGCCTTTATTTATATAGGACAGCTGAAGACACGAAAGGGGAGAGCGAAGGGGGAATGACATGAAGCAAAGGGCCATAGGGTGGAGTCGAATCCACGGCCGCCGCTTTGAGGAGTTAACCTCTAAATATGGGCGCCTGCTCTACCAGGTGAGCTAACCAGGCGCCCTATAAGAGGGTTCTTAAAGTAAATTGCATCACACCACAGTCAAATTTAATCAAATAAATATGAATTCCCCACAAAATACTGGCTAGTGAAAATGCTGTGTGGTTAACTTTGGAATAAAACTAGCCACAGTGGCTGCTGAGCAAAGAAAGTTAATGTCACGCCCTGATTGTATGCAATGATATGTGAATTTGAACGGATATATTACCAAGATATGCATATCAAAATATCCAAGACACATGCGATGATCCTATCGTGCACAGTTTGGGTCCAATTCATGCACTGTGAATTGCCAACGTAAAAATGTTAACTTGGAATGCTACGTTTTGGTTTAAAAACGGATATCTTTTGCTACGTTTCCCCCTCTCATTCCCCCTGCTCTGGCATTTCCGAGCCCTTAAACCGGAAATATTTGAAAACCCCGTTTTGGTTTGGAATCTGCGGGTGTTGATGCCAACATTTCACAACCTGATTGGGTCTAATTGGTCATGACATCTCGTTGTCTGAGACCATAGACTCAGAGCCTCTTTCAAGGGCTCTGCATTGACTGTCTGAGGCTAGCTACTAATGTTACCATAGCAACTAAAAACAACGGGCGGAGAGTACCCCGGCACGTGCATGCCCTGTATACGAGAATCTTTATGAGATGTGCGGTTTGGGCGTGTTAGTTTAAACGGTGATTAGTTCTACTGGAGCTAAAAACACTTGTGTGCACTGAGATCGCTTTTGGCTCAAAACTCCCCTTAAAAACCAAAATGTAGCAATGTAAATGTAGACTTAATCTCAATCTCCAGCTGAGGTAGAATATTGTTGTCCATGTATACACCAACAAATGACAATTACAAGTTGATATCTGTTTGGTATCGTCCAATCTTTAATTAAAAGCAATTTGGTAGGTGCGCAAAACAATTTCCAATCCGAGCATCTGTTAAGATGTCTGAAGATAACATTGGTGACAGGGCAAGTGCAGCCTGGACTGCTTTGGTTTGTCCTTTGCTTTGTCTGTAGTCAAGTTTCTAATACTTCTTGCACACTAGTAGCTGCTGAGGAAATTTAATTAATGAGTGCATTAGTGGTTGTTTATAAAGGGAAAAGATAAGGGAGATAGAGATTGATAAAGATTTGATAAATAAGACAGATAAGAGCATCGGATAAGGACAAGATTTATAGTACATATATTTTGAGACCTAGGAACGGTTCTTATCTAAGCAACGCAGGGTTTTAAAGTAATAAACAATGATTTAGCGCAACAAAATGAAAGGTCTTCATCTGCATGAAATGGTGCATATTTAATGTGGATAAATGGTGTGTAGATGACAGGAGAACCAATCTGTAAATGATTACAATTAGTCAAAATATATCCAGGATGAAAGTACTCCAGAGTCAGTCAGTATGTGTGCTGTATACGTCTGTGCTTATCTTTGCCATGTAGCCGTATCCCCTAAATTGTTTACCATTGTAAATATTTTCATACCTTTTGTGAGCTGAAATAAACTGCCGCATGTGTAACCCACATGTGACTTCATCCCTGTTTATTTATTTTGAATGGTCCTGCAGTTGGGCTAGTTCGTTTTCAGCTAACTTATTGGTTTGTTTGAAACCCATTTCCACACTTGGAATGGGTGCGCATGGTAGCAGATGCTTCAATTTCAGACCATAGCAGAAGTACACACACACACACACACACACACACACACACACACACACACACACACACACACCACCATTGGACTGAAATCATGCCTCCATCAGCTTTGCCTTGTCTGTTGCAGATATCGATTTATAGGCCTGTTATAAGCTGGCTCTCAACCCACCTCTGGAGTTTTATAGAAACATGATAAACATCATCAATCTCTTTGTACAGCCTTCAAAAGGTGGCAGATGGTTCATAGCCTTTTAATCAATTGGGATTCAATGGTGCAATATACCACATGCAATGGTGCTTATGCTACTTTGGCCTACTGTGGCGTGAGTCCATGCTGTTAAAGTCAATTCTGTGCACCTGTTAGTTTTAACTTCATCCAAAGACAGTTTCTATCTAGCTAATATTACATTATAGGGCAGTTTGCATAGTTTGTTCAGTACCGTTGGTTATCAACATGTTTCCTGGGTTGAATCTGATAGTAAAATATATGATGATTGAGCTCTGAAGGCTATTCCTTATCATGTAAAACCCAGCTCCATAAGTACAGCCATTTGTCAAATGTAAACATTAACAGGATTATTAGGGATCTGTCTCATTGCCAACAGAATAGCTAACTTTTACAGACAAAATGTTGCATTATTATGTGCTTGTAACCATGAGCATGGGATGCTTGGTTATTAGATATGAGGCCTGTTTGGGGAGGAATCAACGCAAAAGATTCCAGATAAAGATGGTCTAAAAGAGAAGTTCTTACAACAGTAATGATTTTTAAGTTACAGTTGGAGATAAGGACATTTTGAAAAGAAAAAGTTTAAGTGAGAAATATCTCAGTGGGAAATAAACAAAAATGCTTTAAACTGTCAATACAACGCAATACAGTTCAGTACAGCTGATGATATACATGTAGCTGTACCTAATAAACAACTAAGTGTATTTCACCTGTTAAATGAACATTTTGACTGGCTGGCGGTGCTGAAGTAAAATCACCAGAGTCGTTAGGATTCATCCTCTGGGGACCAGACCATGGATGTCTGTACCCAATGTCATGGCAATCCAATCCAATAGTTTGTCTTGGTGGACCAACTGACAGACCAACATTGCCATATAAATTATATAAATTAGTTTGATTCAATTAGAGGAATAGCGTTATTTAGACAACTCAGTAAAATTATTTTTTTGAAACCATCATTATTTCCTTGGTAAGTGTTTTGATATGATACCTAATGATAAATTATGTTAACCTGATGCGCCAGATGGTTTGTTAACACAGAACCATCCGAGAGGCCATCATTATAAACTGTTTGGAAAAGGGCAGACCCTTTCAAAAAAATACCTGGCAGGTGATTGGATGAACCATCTGTCTGCCATGTCTGTCATTGTTGTTGAACGAACAGTCACGGCCGTCACACGCACCTAAACCAAGCCCACTCAGCTGCCAGTAGCTCCTTTTCGGACGCTGACTGGTGTGGTATGCATTTAGTTCAGGCACAAAAGCATTAAGTGGAGCCTGATAAAATGGATTTACGCGCGATTTGTGATGTGATCAGATTTTGTGGCTCAGTGGTTAGCACTTCTGCCTCACAGCAGAGTTCAATCCCTGGTCCGGGCAAGGGTAGATCTCACCGTGTTTGCCTCCCACCATAAAGACATGCATTCTAACTATAGGCCTACAGCTGGCAATTAGCCGTCAGGCTAACACTGGCACATTTATAGAAATGTTGATTAATGTCCTAATAAAGTAAAAATAAATCCTAAATCCTAATCCCTTGCGTGACCTCGTGATATCGCGACAATCCAGCTGCAGTGCAAGGTAAAATTGATGTGACGTCACCCACAGACATATAAACTAAAACCCACAGTTTTGCCTCTACCCAGGAAATTCAACAAAGCAGCGCAGGCTAAGCCACGTCAGTTCACTCCCCTGTGACCTCCACAGTCTGCGGTGCTGCTAGAGCCCTGCGGACAGACCATAACCGCCCACTCCCACAGTGTGTGTGTGCTACCCCTACCCCCTCCCACAGTGTGTATGTTCTACTCCCGCCCACTCCCACAATGTGTATGTGTGTGTCGGCTCATGCCCGCAAAGCAAACAGTTTTTCAAGCCAAGGACCCCTTAACTGAGAGAGACAGAACAGGGACCCCTACTACATTCAATTCAATTCAATTCAATTTTATTTATAGTATCAAATCATAACAGAGTTATCTCGAGACACTTTACAGATAGAGTAGGTCTAGACCACACTCTATAAATTCCAAAACCCCAACAATTACAGTAATTCCCTCAAGAGCAAGCATTAGCAGTGGCTATTGCGACATTGGCGAGGCAAAACTCCCTTTTAGGAAGAAACCTCGGCAGATCCAGACTCTTGGTAGGCGGTGTCTGACGGGCCGGTTGGGGGTGTGATGAACAGTTGCACAAAATAGTCACATTAAAGATAATGGAACAGTGACTTTGAAGGTCATCGTGGAAGTTCATGTCATGTCGGATGCGGCGGACGCAGCAGGACGCAGCAGGACGCAGCAGGACGCAGCAGGACGCAGCAGGACGCAGCAGGATGCAGCCGGGAATTGCAGAGAAGAAGAAACATAAGGACTCCGGGGAGTAAACTCCCCAGAGCTAAGTTAGTAACAAGCATTTCTACATATATTGTATACAATTAAGTTGCATATTAAACTGGGATTACAATTATATGTGGGCAGCCTAAAGCCTGTATACCTGCAAGTGCATAGAATACTAAGCTATTAAAATAATATTTGTTGGCATGATTTTATTAATCATATTTTAATGTTAAACATGCATATGGCACAGTGAATCCTTAAGAATAGTCTCGCTTTGCCAGACCTTCCACCACAGCGCTGCAAAGGAGGGCTAGTCCACACAGCATTCAGGGATAAAAAACCGTGGTCTGGTTTATTGGCATTTCCTTTAACCAATCACCATCGTCTTGGGCGGCGCTAAGCCCCGGACGGTGCCTCTGCAAAATAGCCTCGGGAAGGCACTTGTTGGAACGTTCTAAAGTAGTTTTAGTCGTGCAACAGAAAACTCAGATTGGACAGATAGTCTAGATAGTTGTCTGGATTTACCCTGCAGAGATCTGAGGAGCAGTTAACCATAGTCCTCACAAATCCACCGGAGGTTAGAACGCCAACACAAAGGAAGAGGAAGGGGATGGAAATCTGGCCGAAAAGAGCGAAGAGTGGATATAGACTACCTTAGGATGACCTGTATCTGTGGATGGCTACCTTTGTGACTACCTTACTTATAGGCCAGTAGCCTATTATCAATGTGTTTTTTTTCCACAAATGGGCTGATTTATATTTGCTTCACATGTTGGATTCATGTTAAGACATTTTAGTTTTTTTAGTTTTTGTTTTTTTTACTTTCAAAAAATTAACAACAATTTGGTGGCCCCCCTGCAGAACTCTAAGGACCAGTAGGGGTCCCGGACCCCATGTTGAAGATCTTTGCCTTGAGACACAATTGTTGCACTGTAATTCACTATTCAGTAAAGGCTCTATCATAAACAGTATCAGTAATAGTTGTATTGATTATGTTGGAATCAGACAAAAGGATATCCTGAAGATTAGTTACTTGGGCAGAAATGTTGAGTGTTTGTATGTGCCACTGGATAGAGAATGTAGAGCTCCGAGGGCTCTTCCTCCTACACACAGTAGATCCTCTGGATTAAGAAACTCCAGAATAATTTAAGAAGCCATTCAGTGGGAGGCAGTCAGCTTTCAGTTAGAGATCTCATTAAAGAAAGCCCAGAGTATCTGGCCAATTTGGCTGCAGCAAGTGTGGCAACAAACTGCCAGTGAATAGAGATACACAGAGTGACGCTACTGTAGCATGCGGAGACATTTAATGGATGATGGAAGACACAAAGAAACAATGTTGGCTGTTGGCTCAATATCTGTGCTCTCACGCAGCCTCAAAACAACGCGCCTTGAACTAGAAGATGGTGGCTTTACTTTGTGAAGTAATGACATTTAGTTGTTTTAAAAGGCTTTGTTAGTGGCTTTTCCCCTTAAAAAAAACCCTTAATGTAGACTCCAGCTTTCTTAAACAATTTCCTTTTGTTAGCGAGCCCACTTTCAACTGAGGACTGTGGTCTCCAAAAGCACTGAAGCATGGTTTGTCTCCTACATCTTCCACCAGTATCAAAGGCTTTTATTGGTACCCAAACCACCTACTGTAGTGGCATAGGAAGGCGGGGGAAGAGGGGCCTGTATGGGCGGTGATTTGTTTTCCTGGCAGGTTAATAGAAGGGGTGGGGGGGGGGCACTTATTTCTCACCTGTGAGTGGGAATGTGTGGGCTGTAGAGATGCACTAACTGAAAAACCTAAGATGTAGGCAAGTTGGCTTGAGTAGAAGAGAAAGAATACAAATCAATGGGTAAACAAAAGTCTGGGCTCAATTCAGGGAAAAGTAAAGATTTTACATATTTTATCTTTATGCTAATCCATTGCTGGAAGACGATAACGCCCACACTTAATAACATAATAAATGACATTTTCTTGTGTGCTTCAGTGCGGCTGACTTTTTATATGAATTGGCCGGTCTTTACACGCTATTAGCGCTCTAAAGTACCATAAGGAAATGCTGTGCCAACCTTGTGTAGAAGGATATGAGCACAATACATTTAATCGTACAGAAAGCTTTAGAGTGTCAGATTAGAAAAACGCTTCTAAAGCCTTAGTCACACGGGACTAGTATCACCAGGCGACCTCATGTGATTTGGAAATGTCCACCCCGTGTCTGTGTTTCATGTGGCACATTCCCACAGGATACTTGATGTCAAAACGTTCATTTTTAATTGCCAACACAGCCAATATAACTCCAAATCACAGAGATGCCGATTCGCACAGAACTATTAATTATCACTAAACCTCTGTGTTTGGTGAAAAATGGTCGGTAATTTGCATTGGAATTTTTACTTGACAAATTACAAATAAAGCCCTATTCGCATCGGACTATATAGGGTATGTGCCTCTGGTAACTGCTAATGGGCCTGGCCCGAAAAGATATGGAACCCTGACCCATGGTTTTTTCGCCCTGGTTTTCCTCTGCGCACCTCTGGGTACCCAACTCTCGGGCTACAGATAAGTCAGTAAATTTGAGTAAAAGCAGGCTTTGCTTATCCTGTGTGAATGCACCACACGAAACTCAGATGTGGGGGGATAATTTCTAAATCATACGAGTTTATACTAATCCGCTGCGAATAGGGTTTATGGCAGATTTGCATGCAGTTAAGATCAGTATTTCTAGAGGTCCACAGGTACTACTAATCATGTGCGAATAGGGCTTATGGTCTTTTTAGAGAGCATAAACTCACATGCATCAACATCATATTTTTTCCTTTAAACTAGAGGAATTATTGAGTCAAGTACCTTAACGACTGCTGAAAATCTAGTTTTTACTGACGACCAGTGGCTTACCCTGATGTAGCAGTGGACTCCAAGTTGCATCAATGCACGGTGACATCACTGTAGGGTGTGATTACACAGGGAAAAAAGGACACTCTTTTATATTGCAGCAGTGATTTAGAAGTGTGTTCAGGGTGTGTTTATGTGACATCAATAGGTGTGCTATAGGTGCAGAACAGCCTCAGCAAGAGCAGGCCAGAGCTTTTCAGCTTCATGGTCGCCAAACCAAACTGCAAGCATTCTCCGAGTCACACTGCTATCCATGTGGGAGATGCTGTCTGACACTGTAGTGGGCACTGTGGAAAAACATACAGCAACCGCACAGGTAGACCGCCAATGAGGTCGACAAAAGCAGGAAAATAAGCACAGGACATATTTTTGTTAAAATGGTTACAGTGGCTGCAGGTCGCCATTGGCCACCGTCTATCGTGAGACTCACAATTTAATGGGAGCGCTAAATCTGTGGAGTACTCTTACATATGCAACTACACTTGAAGAGGTGGCTGTGGCTCAGAAAGGGTCGTCCAGTAATTGCAGGCTCGGCAGTTTGATCCCTGGCTCCTCCTGTCTACACGTTGAAGCATCATTGATAAAAAAAAAAAAACTGAACCCCAAAATACTTTCTGATGGTCTGGTGTAAAATGCTTTGGATAAAAGAGATACATATATGTAATGTTATTATTATTAAACACATTATAGAGAGAATGTGAGTGCCTGATCAGCAATAAACAGCAAGTTAATTAGTGACATAAATACATTAGATTTAAAAAAATAAATAAAAAGCAAAAAAAAAAAAAAATAGAAATACAGTATCAAGCACTATGCCATTAGAGGGTACATGGAAACCAACAGTGGGAGGTGGTAAACTGTTTCTGCACACACACTCAATACTTTTGAATATGGATTAATTGTGAAATGCGTTATAAGACAAAGAGAATCATAAATAAATTCCATGTTCATCATGATTATTAATATTGGTTATCTACTTCAAAGCACTATGATCTTCATGTGTTAAATTGTAGAGAACATATATCCATCAGCATTAGGCTTGGGTACCGAAACCCGGTACCAATAAAGCACCAGTTAAACCACTAAACCACCGGTATCTACCAGACCGAATGACAACACAGATTTCTGTGCCTCATTTCAGTGCCACTTAAATGCCTACACTGCCCTCTGGAACTCCGAAACAGACGGCAGCATGTCACATTAGCCTAGCACACTGTTAATACCATAGACTGTTAATATTAATGGACAGAGCATGTGTGATGTCACCCATTGGTTTGTGGAGATCTGCTATGAGTCGTCGAGTTTGCAGTTACGGGCGCAACCATCCTGGTTGCGGATGTGACGATTTTAGACGAGAGGGAGGAGTGAGGGAGGGGCCACGTTACGTTACACACTTTCACTGGCAATCACATCATAGCCACGCCCTAAAACACCCCCTGCTTTATCGCCGATTTTAAAATCATGCTGTGTTGTAGAAGACGTAAAACTAGAGATTGAGACCATAAACTCATTATGAAAATGTTTACTGAAGTAATAAATCAAGTGAGAAGTGGGTCACTTTCTCATAGACTTCTACAGAAACCGACCTCCTTTTGCAACCGCACGTGTCGCCCCCAATTCGCTGGAATTCAGATAGAATGCAGGTTTAAGGAGTCTCCCCCTGCTGGAATTCAGATAGAATGCAGATTTAAGGCACTTCTGCATTTGCAGCACTTCGCCGAACCGGATGCTTTGTCCATGCTTTGTACCCAACCCTAATCAGGACATTGTGTGCCTCTCCCAGCCTAATGGACCTTTTTCACAGCAGACATTTTGACTTCTCACAGTAGGAAAAGCACAGCTGAAATTGATAACCTTAAAGGGATACTTCACCGATTAGCATTAAGCTTTGTATCAGTAGAAACCTGGTAGTATTTTCGAATGACCATGCTTCCCTCACTCATGTCCCCCTGAGACTGGCTTTCTCTGTATTGTGGGTCTGGAAAAAAGCCTCCGATGACGCAAAAAACGCCATTTAGCGTCATCGGAGCCCATAGGGGGTGGGACTGTCGTCTTTACACGAAGCTTGCCGAAGCAAGCCGAGTGTCAGTCATCTTGAAGCTTCGCTAAACAGCTCTGTCTTTTCAGCAGAAAACTTTTACAACAATTATGTGCATTCAAACTACCGCACATGCATACCACCGAGATAAATTGGTACAAATCGGAGAATATGCAGGAAACTTTATTATAAATGGAATACTCGACACACTACGCGAGCTTCGCCTGCTACGGAGACCAGCATCTCAGCCTGCGGTGTCACTCGATGCTGCTAGGTAAGGGGACATCCTCAGCGGTGAAAGCCGAACAAGGACAGGAGTATGAGCTAGCTAGGTGGAAAGATAACACTAGCCAGCCACCTGTTCCATCAATCCTGCTTGCAAGTGTCCGCTCATTAGACAACAAACTGGACTACATCCAACTTCAACGAAACTCCCAACGCGAGTTCAGAGACTGCTGTGTTTTTGTTATTGTGGAAACATTGCTGAACAGTGTACCGGACTATCCAGCTACCTGGCCTGCTGCTCTGTCGCGGGGTAAGACTAGTGGAGGTGGGCTGTGTTAACACGGACTGGTGCTTGGATCCCACTAACTGCTAACTGCTGGTGGAGTTTGTGACTGTTAAATGCAGACCCTTCTACATTCCACGCAGATTTACGGCTGTGTTTATATTCTCTGTTTACAGTCCACCAAGCGCTAATGCTAGTATGCGTTAGCTGAACTTTACGGATCCTATAATGTGTGTGCACTAAATGTTTCGTCGTTTTTATATAATGTCGTTTTTATATATTTTAAATGTGTAACACCACTTGTGCCACGGTGAAACGTTGTTTTGTGTCCATCCATCCATCCATCCATCCATCTTCGTCCGCTTATCCGGTGTCGGGTCGCGGGGGGAGCAGCTCCAGCAGGGGACCCCAAACTTCCCTTTCCCGAGCAACATTAACCAGCTCCGACTGGGGGATCCCGAGGCGTTCCCAGGCCAGGTTGGAGATATAATCCCTCCACCTAGTCCTGGGTCTTCCCCGAGGCCTCCTCCCAGCTGGACGTCCTGGAACACCCGGCCTCACCTCATGCCCAGGGGGATCCTCACCAGATGCCCGAACCACCTCAACTGGCTCCTTTCGGACGCAAAGGAGCAGTGGCTCACTCCGAGCTCCTCACGGATGACTGAGCTTCTACCCCTATCTCTAAGGGGAGACGCCAGCCACCCCCTTGAGGAAACCCATTTCGGCCGCGCACCCTGGATCTCGTTCTTTCAGTCATGACCCAGCCTTCATGACCATAGGTGAGGGTAGGAACGAAAACTGACCGGTAGATCGAGCGCTTTGCCTTCTGGCTGTTCTTTTCGCTACAACGGTGCGATAGATGGAATGTAATACCGCACCCGCTACGACGATTCCCGACCAATCTCCCGCTCCATTGTCCCCTCACTGCGAACAAAACCCCAAGGTACTTGAACTCCTTCACTTGGGGTAAAGGGACTCATTTCCTACCTGGAGAAGGCATTCCATCGGTTTCCTGCTGAGAACCATGGCCTCCGATTTAGAGGTGCTGATCCTCATCCCAACCGCTTCACACTCGGCTGCGAACCGATCCAGTGAGTGCTGAAGGTCGCAGGCCGATGATGCCATCAGGACCACATCATCTGCAAAAGCAGCGATGAGATCCCCAGCCCACCGAACCGCAACCCCCTCCCACCCCGACTACCTCGATATCCTGTGCATAAATATTACAAACAGGATTGGTGACAAAGCGCAGCCCTGGCGGAGGCCAACCCTCACCTGTAACGAGTCCGACTTACTGCCGAGAACCCGGACACAGCTCTCACTTTGGTCGTACAGAGATTGGATGGCCCTGAGTAGAGACCCCTCACCCCATACTCCCGCAGCACCTCCCACAGTATCTCCCGGGGACCCGGTCATACGCCTTCCCAAATCCACAAAACACATGTAGACCGGTTGGGCATACTCCCAGGCTCCCTCCAGGATCCTTGCGAGAGTGAAGAGCTGGTCCGTTGTTCCACGACCAGGACGGAATCCGCATTGTTCCTCCTCAACCTGAGGTTCGACTATCGGCCGAACCCTCCTTTCCAGCACCTTGGAGTAGACTTTACCAGAGAGGCTGAGAAGTGTGATACCCCTGTAATTGGCACACACCCTCTGGTCCCCCTTTTTAAAAAGGGGGAACCACCACCCCAGTCTGCCACTCCTTTGGCACTGTTCCAGAGACCTCACGCAATGTTGAAGAGACGTGTCCAACCAGGACAGCCCCCTCCACACCCAGAGCCTTGAGCATTTCTGGACGGATCTCTCAATCCCCCGGGGCTTTGCCACTGTGGAGTTGTTTGACTACATCAGTGACTTCCGCCCGGGAAATCGGACACACTCCCCGCCATCCTTCAGCTCTGCCTCTAACATAGAGGCCGTATTAGTCGGGTTCAGGAGTTCCTCAAAATGCTCCTTCCACCGCCACTTACCCCTCTCAGTTGAGGTCAACAGTGTCCCATCCTTACTGTACACAGCTTGTGTGGTTCCCCGCCCCCTCCTGAGGTGGCGAACAGTTTTCCAGAAGCACTTTGGTGCCGAACGAAAGTCCTTCTCCATGTCTTCTCCAAACTTCTCCCACACCCGCTGCTTTGCCTCTTTCACGGCAGAGGCTGCAGCCCTTCGGCGGCCTCTGCCCTGCAACTGCCTCCGGAGTCCTCTGGGATAACATATCCCGGAAAGACTCCTTCTTCAGTCGGACGGCTTCCCCTGACCACCGGTGTCCACCACGGTGTTCGTGGGTTACCGCCCTTGAGGCACCTAAGACCCTAAGACCACAGCTCCCGCCGCAGCTTCAGCATTGGAAACTTTGAACATTGTCCACTCTGGTTCAATGCCCCCAGCCTCCACAGGGATGCACGAAAAGCTCCGCCCGGAGGTGCGAGTTGAAAGTCCGTTGGACAGGGGCCTCCTCCAGACGTTCCCAATTTACCCGCACTACACGTTTGGGCTTACCAGGTCTGTCCAGAGTCTTCCCCACCCCCTGACCCAACTCACCACCCCAGATGGTGATCGGTTGACAGCTCTGCCCCTCTCTTCACCCCAAAGGTCCAAAACATACGGCCTCAGATCAGATGAAACGATTATAAAATCGATCATTGACCTTCGGCCTAGGGTGCTCTGGTACCAGGTACACTTATGAGCATCCCTATATCGAACATGGTGTTCGTATAGACAATCCATGACTAGCACAGAAGTCCAACAACAAACAACCACTCTGGTTTAGATCAGGGAGGCCGTTCCTCCCAATCACGCCCGCTCCAGGTGTCTCCATCATTGCCCACGTGCGTTGAAGTCCCCCAGCAGAACAATGGATTCCCCCACTGGCCCCGGCAGGACTCAACTCAAGGTCTCCAAGAAGGCCGAATACTCCGAACTCCTGTTTGGTGCATATGCACAAACAACAGTCAGAGTTTTCCCCACAACCCGCAGGCGAGGGAGGCGCACCCTCTTGTCCACCGGGTAAACTCCAACGCAGCGGGCGTCAGCCGGGGGCTTGTTAGTATCCCCACACCCGCCCGGGCCGCACACCTGAGCAACTCCGGAGAAGAAAAGAGTCCAACCCCTATCCAGGAGTACAGTTCCAGAACCGGACTGTGCGTGAGGTAAGCCCCACCAGATCTAACCGGTGCGCTTCCACCTCCCGCACCAGTTCCGGCTCCTTCCCCCACAGAGAGGTGACGTTCCACGTCCCCAGAGCCAGCGTCTGCTGCCCGGGTCTGGTCCGTCGAGGTCCCTGGCCTTCACTGCCACCCATGTGGCAGCGCACCCGACCCCAGCGGTTCCTCCCACAGGTGGTGGGCCCATGGGTTGTTTTGTGTATATGTTTGAAATTAGAGTCCGGATCGGGCCAAATTTTTCTGTCCGAGGCCGGCCCGCGTCCGACAGAGCCGTGACCGAACCCGGCCCGAGCCCGACAGGTATTAAGAAATTTGTGTCCGAGCCCGACCCGAGCCCGACACAGTTAAAATCTCATTTTTTCGTCATACTAATGACACATGTAGGCTACGTTTGTTTGTGTGGAAAGCCCGCTTTTGTTAGGCAACTGTAGGAAGGCATTCGGAAATGTCAATGAGCGCATCAGCGCACACGGGGAAACAAGCGCACTTTAATAAGCTGTTGCCTTATCGCGCTGATGTGACCGTGCCCGACCCGACCCCGACCATAATTTCTAAATATCTGTCCCAACCTGGCCCGGCCCGTCGGGTACCGTCGGGTACCGTCGGGACCCGTCGGGACCCGTCGGCCTCGGGTCGGGTATCCTAGCCTTAGTTGAAATGACAATAAAACACATTTGAGTTGAATGCCTCACTGTCTGTCTGTAAACGGTAGGCGTGGTTTGGGAGTAGACTCATAAAGCGGCAAAGCAAGTGCATTCTGGGATTTGGTGTCTTTCATCCACATGAGCCAAAAACATATTTTCTGGCTTTTCTCGGCCTAGGAGGCAGCAATTTCTAAAAAAAAAATCACATTTCTACTACATAAGTGACCCAATTTAAAGATATATTCATCTTTCCAACAGTGAAGTATCCCTTTAACGATGGCTCAATTCCATCAAGTGTCCCAGTAAGCTATTTCAGTGAGTCAGCATGCACAATAGCAGGGCCTCTCCTAAGTGGAATGCAGCCATCATTAATGGGTTTGAATACACCTGTGCTTTTCCTACTATGACATGTCAACATGTGTGCCGTGAAAAAGGTCTATCTGCTGGCCGCCTCCATATTACACTCCCCATGTGCCATGACACACATCTGAGTAATATCTGAGTCAATTACTGTAACACCATGATGCCTTCATGTTTCCATCTGCTGCAGTGATGTATCTGAACAGTACACTAAGACCTTTTAGTGCTATTATGTATGTCAGTTCAAAATAACTATTTAGAGTGGCTAATTAAAATGATTTCCCATTTTTCAGCATCTTTTTCATTTAAAGCATTAATTTTTGTGGTGCATTTGTACTGCTGTTCCCAGTAATGGCTTGTCAGTCAACATAACAATTCTTCACTGATGTTGAGTTAATAAAGTCTTTATAGTGGTCTCTCTGTTCAGTTATGGTAGCTATCACTGCTCATAACTTTTGCCACTGACAGGCTCAGATTATTATTTTCTAAGTGTCTGACAACATTATGGAAACCTTTTTGTTAAAGAGTAAAATCCATTTTGTTGAACTAAAAAACATCCCCGGAATCCCTATCACCAAACCCATCAGACTCCATTTAAATGATCAGTACTTTTAGCGTGTATAGAGCCAGCATATTTCAACATGTCAGTGGGTGAATTAAGGGTTTATTTCAACCAAACCAGAGTAGTGATTGTTTTATTATGTTTCTGTCGACTTTGAATTAAGTATGTTTTACAATAATAAAATTACTGTTTATTCAAATGGAGTCTGGTGGGTTTGGCAATAGCAATTCTGGGGATGTTTTTAAAAAAACAATCTTACTCTTTAACAAAAATGTCTAGAGATCTACTATATAATGCCAGACACTCACAATAATAATCTGAGCCTGTCAGTGACAAAAACAGCAACTTTTAGTGGACGTAAAAAAGGACGGTGCGCAATCGCCCATTAACGTTATGTTGCAGCTTGTTTTGCCGCTGCTGGCATCAGTCTCTTAGACACAAAAACATAGGTTGAAAAAAAGAAAGATTTACCCTTTAATGCACCCCTTTGCGATGGCAGTAGCTCAGTCTGTAGGGAGTTGAGTTGTGAACCGGAGGGTCCCCGTACTGACCACGGTGGTTGACTGGAAGTTGCAGAGGTGCCAGTTCACTTTCGGTGTAGCCTGGGAAAACTCTGAAGCAAATTTGAGATTTGCTCTGCGATTCAGTCTGGCCAAGAGCCCATTCAAGCCCATTTCCAATTTTTTCCAAATCGAAACAATCCAATCAGAACCGTTGAGGCGGGCTTTACACGATGACGATAGCGCAGCGACGGCGAGCAGCTTTTTGTTTACATTCAACATGACGGCCACCGAAGCGCAGCAACCCGTTGATGCCGCTGTCGCTGCTACGTCACCCAGATTGTTGGACTATCCAATTGCGCCCAGAGGCATTTGAGCGGCGTCCGTTGGTGACGCCCCTTTGGAAATGGTCTGCGAATTAACCTTTCCCAGACCCACTCTCAGTTACAACTGAGAAGGGTCTGGTGTCAACCAGGCTACTTTCCGGGCACTACTAGGGTGCTCTTGAGCAAGGCACCAAACCCCCAACTGCTCTGGGTGCCTGTCCATTGACAGCTGCAGCCCCCTCACTTTGACATCTGTCCATTAGTCCATGTGTGTGTATTTCAGGCCTGTGTGTAATGTGTGTAATAACTAACAACAGAGTGAAAACATTTTAATAATTAGTATTAGTAAGTGTTATAGTCTTTCAATGGAAAAAGTGAAATTAATGAATGTAATCATTCTTTTCCAGTATAGGTACTAGAAACTACATTGCATGTGATTTAGGTGACACTTTTATCCAAAGCAACTTACAATTGCTATAGCAACTAGGGGTTAAGTGCTCAGGGACACATTGGTTGATGTATCGCCGTGGGAATCGAACCCAGGTTAACCGCAGCAAAGGCATGTGTCATATCATCACCACCCACTGCGCTCACATGGATGCTAACCTAAGTGTGTCTTCAGGATAAACAAACATTACTCAGTGTAACTGATCACTTCTTGTGTTACATTTCTTACAGGAATGTAAATACAAAGATTTACCAATGTCTAAGTCATTCCTCACAATGACATTTTACCACCCACTTATTTCCAGTCAGCAATTAATGTAATTAGGTTTTCAAAGAATAGCATAGCTCAATTCTGAATGTATTTATTTTGTTTGTCTCTAAAGAGGTCAGTAAGCTCCAGCTCAAAATCAGGTCTCAATTTCTTGTGGAAGCGTTTTCCTGTTTGTCAAAACTAAACTAAATGTCAAGGACCAGACTTTTTTTTTTTCGTCTGTCAGCTGTTCCCTTTAGAATATTTACAGCTCAATTATCAATGTCACTGCTGACACTCAAAGTTTTGATGTCTTCAATTGGACAACGTTTTTTTTTTTTACTTATGACACAAAAGTCCAGGAGTCTGCTAATGAATCCAAGGGGAATATGTTGTTATTGTAATACAGTGTTTCTCAGTGTTCAGCATGTTCTCATGTTCAGCGTGGTGACATATTGATACATGACTCACTTCAAAACATCAATTCATCTAATATGACTTCCATGATGCCACAGGAGAGAACAGTGTCTGCAGCCTGCTGCAATGAACCACAAGCATGCAATCAGTGGGTAATAACTTGGATGGAAAAAAGGTTTACTACTAACTATTAAATGATCGTTTAAGTAAGTTCAATGTAGCGTCTTACACAGTCATCAAGTATTTGTAATATCTTCTGTTATAATTATTTGTTCAGGCTTATATGTATATACTATATATAGGCAAACATGTTTTGTTTGTACCTGATCTTCTGAGGGAGTGCTTGCTTGGTTAGCCAATAATAAAGTGTCCAATTTTGCATAATGGAGAAGTCAAATTCAGGTTTACAAACCAGTTTTTTCCATTTCATTATTTAGAAACTGCAGTCCCCTGGCAAGAACTGAACGCTAAAAGGGCATATTAAGTCCAAAAATGGAGACAACGGGCATGCAGCTCTGTTCAGCGTGCATTCGAGGACGTGTCCACACGTGTCAGCATTGCCGAGTGGACTCTTGATCGGCTGTGTGGAAGCAAAGAGTTCAATTAAAGCTGATGCCCGAATATTGTGTTGGATTTTACAAGTAACGCTATATGTTCAACCATTTTTTGTCTTACAATGACTGTGAACAAGCAGCTGAAGGCTACTGACAGTGTGAGAAGACAAACACACACAAATAACAGTTCCACAAGGAATATAAAATCAAGAACAACAGTATATTATTAGGCTGGCAGTGGGCCAGGCCTTTGTAACTCCTCCGTATTACAGTAAAACCTAATTTTGGGCCGATTTTACATTTATGTTGCACTAGTTCTACAACTGGAGGAATTCACCACCGAACTGCTACACTCAGACACACTTCATTTTGACAGTACCCACAGACACTCACTTATAGATAGATACCATATAGACATCTGTATTGATTAGAATTGAAAAGTATCCGTACTGCAAAACTTGGCTGTAAAACACCAGGTATAGAGTGTTAGAAGGAGTTTTAAGACTTCTACTCATTATAAGTAGAAACTGCAACAACTTGGAAATGAAAGTTTTAAAATAAATGTGCTATGAAGACAGTGTATGTGCCTGCTCTGAGTACAAAAGGAAAGAAAAAAAGCTTTGAGAACAAGTCATTTGACCTTCATATCTTAAACGTGTTGCAGTTCTCTCTTGTTAGCACCATCCTCCAGTCAGTGGTTCAGACCTTTTTGGTCTAAGGTACCCTAGTCTGGATCTATAAAAGTACATTTCCAGGATAAAGCCTGACATCTGCTCTCTGTCTCAAAATCACTTTGATACAGGAAACAACAACAATCGAGCTACATAGCAAGCTACATGCTGAAAATGTCACATCGTGCAACAAGGCAGGCCTGTGTTGTGCCCCTGTAAAAGGGGAAAATAGAATGAACTACACGGACACAATGTTGCTTCACTCAAGTCCAATGTTGTAATGCATTTTTTCAGTAACATCACAGTAGCAGAGTTACAAGATGTAATAAACCATGTATTTTCTCTGTTCACAACACAATAATGTCCCTTGAAGTAACTCAGTTTTGAGTAAGTAACAGTGAAACTATTTTCAATAACAAAACAAAATATATCTTAGCTGCACCTAACAAAATGGTTCTGCTATGCATTTATTATTAACCCAGAATAATTGATAATTTTACTTCAGTTGCACTAACCCTATCATTTACAATCTTACTTCAGTTGCACTAAAACAAAATATTCGCTTCTGCACATTTAACACCGTATAATCAACACTATTATTATTAAACTGCAGCAATAGCATTCTGATACAAACAATATAGAAACTAGTGGACACAGGCAACGGCGATATTACATTAATGTTAGTAGCACGCTTCACCTAACTTCATGTGACGCAGTTCGCATGCAGGCCACAGTAGAGCAGCACGTTTACATTCCATCTTCAAAATTCACATGCTTGAGTTATCACAGTAACTAATATTTTACTCCCTTACAGAATTAAAACACATATTCATCGATCAAACATCCCACAACCTTCATTCTTACCTGTAAAAGGGGAAAATAGAATGAACTACACGGACACAATGTTGCTTCACTCAAGTCCAATGTTGTAATGGACGAGCGGAAGCCACACATTCCCCTACAGTTCGGACAAGGCATTAGTAATCGAACACAGATTAACAACTCAGCTAGTGCTTAAAACCGGAAACAAATAAAAACTTAAGGAAACAAAGAAATACTGCAAAATGTCCTTTCAAATGCATTTTTTCCCATAATCTCATAGGTATCTTAGACAGCATTTTAAACACAAATCACCTTTTTATCCTATTTATCTTTTAAGCCTCTTTTACCTGACAAGGTCAGAGCAATGGATTACTGATCTACAGATCATAGTGCATTTCAACTCAAAGAAATGAATGACCATCTTTTTACCCAAGCAGTGCAATGAATTACAGCATTTTAACTTAGCAGTTTTAGCTTATGACTGACCATCTTTTCAACCAAGCAGTGCAATTAATTACAGTATCTTAACTTAGCAGCTTTTAGCTTATACTTTTATGCACATTTTTAAGTATCTTTTAACCTCTGGATGTATTTCCATTCAATGTGTTCAAAATATCACTGTTACACACTCCCCCTCAACACAGATGTCGTCCCCGACATCCCGACTAACAGGTAGGTAACATCCAAAGCAGTCAAACAGTGTAAACGATGTCATCACAGCCTCTTCGCCACAATCTGTATACAAACACACAGTTTCTTTAAAAGTCCAAGATGTTGTGTAGCATGTATGTTAGGACTCTGTCCATCAATGACTGTATCATGAATGTAAGGGAGTATATCCACACTCAACATGTCCAACAGTCCATTCATGTGTGTATATGTGTGTGAGCACTCAGTCCAACAGTCCATTTGTGAATGTATGAAATATGTGCGTTCATGCAAATGAGTTCCTCAGTCAGTACCCTGGTACAACCACAGGCTGGTAGTCAACACGCTGTACCGGAGTCATCCATGGCTCCATAGGGTGCTGGTGGGCACCAGTGTGCATGGTGTTATTCGAGAATCCAGTATTGTAACAACCAGGATTGCCCAGCTCGTTATATGTGAAGACTCTTGGAGGTCGTCTCTCTCTTATGGGTCGCTGGCATCGTCCACTTTCACTGTTGTTTTCACTCGGAACAGGGGACTCTGCTACTGGTGTCCTCTCCAGAAGAATTTCCTCCTGAACGATCGTCTGCTGTTGTTCCGCTGTGTCCCCCTCTGTCAATGTCTCTCCACTGTCCTGCTCCAGCTGGGGAATGTTCTGTTGCTGAGGCTCAGCATCCTGTGAGAGTTGTGTGACTTCCCTGTCAGCATCCTCTCTATCGGTGTTCACATGCGGCTTTATCTCGGGGAGAGGCTGAGCTCTGAGCGGATAGTATCCATAGCCATCATCACTATCATCCTCATCTGTTTCTGGGTTCGGTTTGCCCCCGCCCTTGTGAGTCCAAGCTGTGATTTGTCTCTTTGCTTGAGATGGCTTCATTTGAATTTCTAGAGGCAGGTGGTCACATGGCAACAGGAGGTTACGATGCAGGATCCCACGTCCTCTTGCCTTGCCTTGCTCTGGTATTACTTCATATATGGGCATGTCTTTTCCCACCTGACGGATAACTTTGTGGATGGACTCTTCCCAGTGGTTTCTGAGCTTCCCCGTTCCACCTCTGGGTGTCATATTCCGGAACAAGAACACGGTCACCCTGCGTGCAATACTGAACTCCGCAACCTTGCAGTCATGATTTCTCTTGCTCCTCTCAGCACATTTTCTTGCATTCGCTGTTGTGATCTCATATGCCTCTTGCATCTGTTCTTTCCACTTTCTCATATACTCCTTATGATCAGTAGTTCCAGTCTCGGGGTCAAACCAAACAGCAAGTCCACAGGTAACCTAGGTGATCTTCCAAAGAGGAGATAGAAGGGTGAAAAACCGGTGACTTCACATCGAAGTGCTGTTGTTGCATAGATGAGTTTGGGCAGCGACTCTCGCCAATCTGACTTCTTCCTCTCAGTAAGTGTTCTCAGCATTTGCAGTATTGTTCTGTTTAGCCGCTCCACCTGCCCGTTGCCTTGGGGATGGTAAGGTGTTGTTCTCGACCCCATCACCCCACAGTTTTTCTTCAGCTGCGCCAAACAACTGGTTTTCAAATTCCCCTCCTGGTCATGATGAATTCTCGGGGGAACCCAAACTTCAATGCGTAATCATTAAATATCTTATCAGCAACAGTTTTGGCAGATTTAGATGTGGTGGGATAGGCTTGTGCAAAACGTGTGTAATGATCTACAATCACCAATATGTACTCATATCCACCTTTACACTTATCTAGATGCAAGAAGTCTATGGATACCAGCTCAAATGGCTGCGTAGTGACAACTGGTGTGAGTGGAGCTGTTGTTTCCGACCTGGCTTTTTCTGTTTAAGACAGGTACAGCTTTGGGTGACATAGTGGATTATCTCTCTTCGCATATGTGGCCAGAAAAAGCGATCCCGAACAAAGGGATGTTGTGCGGTCCACACCTTGATGTCCCATTTCGTTGTGGCGCTGTTTCAAAACTGTTGATTTGTATATTTCGGGAAGAACAAGTTGTGTCCTGGTTATAGTCTTCCGGTGAAGTATTCCATCCCGTCAAAGCAGAGCTTCTCCCCGTCGAGGAGGACACCTACTCCGTGGACCAAAGGATCTAAACTGCTGTCCCACAGGCCTCTCGTTTGACTGTTTACAGGCCATAACAGGGCCAATATCTTTATCATCTCTCTGGGCGACGAAAGTGGCGGGCCCTCGAAAGGGGTATAGGCACGCTCATCCGTTTCTGCACACCCAGTATCCAGCATGGACCACCGTGTGAGACATTCATCTCCACAGCTTGTACTGTAGTTTGCACAGAAGGGGAGGACATTTCCTCTGAGCATTCTTCCATCATTGTTTCTATGTCACAAGGTATTCTCGAGGCCATCAGCATCACAATTCTCTGCTGCCGGCGATATTTGATTGTAAGATCGGGTCAGCCAACTCAGCAACCCACCTATGTCCTGTTGCATTAAGCTTGGCTGTTGTTAACACATAGGTAAGTGGGTTGTTGTCCGTATATACAGTGCAAGATGAGCTGATAAGGTAATCTCTGAATCGCTCGGTAACAGACCACTTCAAGGCCAGAAATTCAAGTTTTCCTGAATGAAGATGGTAGTTTTTTCGTCTTGGTCAGGGTGCGAGATGCATAAGCTATTACACGAAGCTTACCCTCCTGCTCTTGATACAGCACTGCACCTAGACCTTGCTGTGAAGCGTCTGTGTGTAAAATGAATGATTTATTGAAGTCTGGGAATCCAAGTATAGGAGGCTCAACCAGACAGTCAACCAATCGCTCCAGTATGTGTTGATGTTTGTCAGTCCATGTGATCGACTTATGTAAGAGGGTCCCCTTGTACTGCCCTTTCACTTTCCTTGCCCTTGAGCTACGATCCTTCTGTTTAACTGCTCCAGGGTCCAACTCCATGAGGGCATAAAGAGGGCCGGCGATACGGGAGAAGTCCCTGATGTACTGTCGGTAGTAGCTCAGTAGTCCCATGACTGTCCTCAGTTCTCCTACAGTCTGTGGCCTTTTCTCCTTTAAAGCCCTCACAGCTGCAGTATCAGCCGGATCCATTTTACTGCCCTCAGCCGACACGATGCGCCCTAAGTAGCGGACCTCGCGCTTGAACACTCCACACTTACTTGGTTTTAACTTTATCCCGTGCTGTCGTAGTCGCTGTAGCACTATCCTCACATGCTCCACATGATCATCAAATGTTCTACTGAAGACCAGGGTGTCATCTAAGTATGGAATACAGATTTCATCCCTTAGCTCCCCAAGCATTCTTCCATGCAGCTGAAAGGCAGCTGGAGCGTTCATCAGGCCGAAAGGAATTCTTATCCACTCATAGAGACCCCATGGTGTCACAAAAGCTGTTATGGGTCTGCTCTCCTTTGCCATGAATCCCTGATGGTACGCCTTTCCTTGATCCAACAGAGAGAACCACGAGTTTCCTCCTAGGCCATCCATTATCTCTTGCACTCTGGGGATAGGCTGGCGGTCGGGAATAGTCTTTTTGTTCACTTCACGGAAGTCAATACACAGTCGCAGACTCCCATCTTTTTTTCGGACACACACGACTGGTGATGCATATGACGAGTTAGACTTCTCCACCCAACCCTGGGAAATGAGGTCATTCAAGTAGTCCTTCATTTCCTGATAAAGAGGCCTAGGCACTGAGAGATATGATTTCGCTACAGGCTTTGTGTCTTTCAGGGAGATGCTAAGTTGTAGTTTTTCTATGCAGCCAATATCATCATCTGTTCTTGGAAAATGAGGCACACTCCTCTCTTAACATCTTGTGAACTATCTCCCGTTCTGGCTCACTGAGATGAGTCAGGTCCACTTGTGGATCCCAAAACTCACCAGTAGTTTGATCCTTTTCAGCCCTGATGTGATTTGTTGTAGCAGGAGGTGTAGGGCAGAACCCCTTGAGGGTAGCGGTAGGGTAAATTGCCTGGACCTGCTGGACAGTCCCGATTACAGTCCTCCTGCTAACACTATCTCATGATCCGTAGGATTCTGTACACTTACAATAATAGAGGGTTTTTTCCGCCCTTACTCACTTTCACGAGCATGTCACATAGTTCGAGTCCCTCAGCCCGGGCGGGGGTTCACATCAGGCTCAAAGAAAAATGTTTTATCTTCATGTGGGGAGTCCATTTGTACATAGCACTCAACTCTGACTGACGTGCGTTTAGGTATGTTAATCCTCTCTTTTTGTCTTGACGACATACTCATCCACTTGCTGGTTAGTGACTTGTCCTACAACAGCAGTTACTTGTTTTACAAAAGCCTTTGCTTGGCCTGGGAAAGCTGCCCTTACTGTTCTACTCAGCTGTTCTTGATCAGTAATGTTGGACTGTCTCAGTTCGCTGTCTATAATAATCTTAATTACATTAGACCCAATAATTGGTTGAGTAAGCAGACCACCCTTCATTACTAGTATGGGGACAATAATTTCTGTATCGGATGCAGCCCCTGAAACCAATCTGAAAGTTGCCTCAACCCAACCCGTGTATGGCATACTCTCCCCATTTGCGGCTTTTATGTCAAAATCTGGGGTAATATCTAAAATTTCTAAAATGTCTCTTAATCTTAGGTCTGGCAGGTGTGCTTCTTTCCATATCTCATCAATTATGGTCACTTGGGGCCTCTGAGTCCCACACGCAACGCCGAACCCTTTGATCTTGGATGAAACAATCAACAATGTGCTTCTCCCCTACCAATGGTGCTCTCTTAGCTTTTGTTTTTCTTGTTGGGGTAGTGTTCGTTGTCAGACATGAGGGAGGTCCACATACTCTTTTGTGTTCATCCCAATTATCAACTTGACATGGCCTAGAACAGTAAAGCACTTTCTTACAAGATGCACATTGCTTTAGGATTGCTCCCTCACCCTTTTGTCCACAATGTGCACATTCCTGGGACCTTCCGTCATTATCAGTCACTCCCGTCCCGTGCGAAAGTGACCTTCCCCATTTAAAGGCTCACCTCCAAGCTGTCTCTGTTCCCTTGCTCGACAGCCGGGCAGGAAGTGCTCCGCTGCTGCCACACCTGTAACAGTGTGTGCAATAATCTCCAGCTCCACTCTGTTGACAGCCAAAACATCTTCTCCTTCGGTCCACGATTTGCTGGGGCAAAGCGCCGCTGGGGCGCGGAAACCTTTGCTGATACTGGGCAGTTCCTCCTTGGTGTCTGTGGTCCGGGTGAACCAGTACCCCCGGTGGCAGATCTTGCACCCCGCGGACCGAGAATTGCAGTCCTGATGCACCATCGCCCCCCTGCTCGGCAGTGGCTGTCTAGGGGTGTGCTGGGGCTGTTGCATGGACTCCTAATTTGAGACACTTCAGCTTTGAGATCTTTCAACAGAGCCATCTCAAATTTAATTTCCTCAAGCTGGGAAAGGAACAACTGGGGAAACTTTAGAATGTTGTTGGGTTGGAGGTTTTTCATTCCTTTCAGCAGGAGCATCGCTGCACTGGACTGAGTGGCGGTAACAGGCTTCTGTTGTCCTGACATTCTTTTCTTTGTCTCTCGGTCTCATAGGCACATGCTGTATTCATTCTCTCAAGCAACAGTTCATCAGAGATGTCCACTTGTTCCAAATAAGGCTGAAGATCCCGCCTGATGTTGTCATTCTGGAGGCCAGTTAACACAGTGTGAAGAAACATTTTTTGCACTAATCCAGGGTCATATTGGAGACCGGACTCATCTTCCTGCGAAGCGAACAAGATCTTTTGTCTCAGGTCAAAGGTGCGAATAAGGAAACTCTGTGGGGTTTCTTTGATGCCCTGCACCTCTGAGGTCAGCTGCTTATAAAGTTCAGTCGCACTTTTTTCTTGATAATGACAACGTAGTATACGCCTCAATGTGGGTAAGGGTAAGCTGGCTTTGCCCTCTAAATAACTTCGAAGTTGCATGCCAGGGGATATCGCTCTGATCACTGCATCTACAATCTCAAGTTCAGGGAACCCCTTGCTTAAGCCATGTTCAATTTGTCGTGCTAGGCTTGAAAAAGTCAGCTTGTCTTTCTGACCGGGCTCACCAATTTGGCCTGCGATCTTAAAGTCTTTGTGCCATGGGTGAGGGGCAGGACTGTTAACTGATCTCGGTGGTGGCTGACTAGTGGGGACCATGCTTTTCATTTCTCTTTTCTCCTGCTTTTCATTCACATTCTGTTTCTGTGTGCTTGCCAACCGAAGCTGCAAGGCCTCAATTTCCTTCAATAGTCTGTCCTCCTCCTCGTTCTGTTTTTTCTGTTGCTCGTCTACTTGTTTTAGTGTGCCCGCTTTACAAGCTACCTGGAGCTCAGAAAGTTTGTCTTGAAGATGGAGTAGTTCAGCCATGCCTTTATCCTCAAGGTTTTCTAGCTCTGTTCTCTGGATGTGGCTCGAAATTAGTGTGATGAGAGCAGTTCGGCCCTTGTCAGAAACATGCTCAAACTCTGCTCCGGCAATGATTAGATAGTCACATATCTCCACTAAACTTTCTCGGGGCAGCAGACACAACTCTCTTATTACTTCAAGCTGTAACTTCTCTAACTCTGTCGACTCCATCTTTCCAGCAGAGCGTGGTTGCTAGCAGTGACGTGGTATCTTTCACTCTTTGGGTAGTAATACTAGCTCTCCTGGTATGTAGAAATACCTCAGATCACATACAAGCTGCCCCTAAGACGGTCGGAATCCCACTGCCGCTGATCCACCTCCTGATCCGAATTATCTGGGTTGTTTAACAGAGATGTGCGACGGCTGGGGACATCTCTTGTAGATGCTGGTCCAAGCTGCACACAATCCCAGCGGTGCCTCCAAATGTTGTGCCCCTGTAAAAGGGGAAAATAGAATGAACTACACGGACACAATGTTGCTTCACTCAAGTCCAATGTTGTAATGCATTTTTTCAGTAACATCACAGTAGCAGAGTTACAAGATGTAATAAACCATGTATTTTCTCTGTTCACAACACAATAATGTCCCTTTAAGTAACTCAGTTTTGAGTAAGTAACAGTGAAACTATTTTCAATAACAAAACAAAATATATCTTAGCTGCACCTAACAAAATGGTTCTGCTATGCATTTATTATTAACCCAGAATAATTGATAATTTTACTTCAGTTGCACTAACCCTATCATTTACAATCTTACTTCAGTTGCACTAAAACAAAATATTCGCTTCTGCACATTTAACACCCGTATATATCAACACTATTATTATTAAACTGCAGCAATAGCATTCTGATACAAACAATATAGAAACTAGTGGACACAGGCAACGGCGATATATACATTAATGTTAGTAGCGCGCTTCACCTAACTTCATGTGACGCAGTTCGCATGCAGGCCACAGTAGAGCAGCACGTTTACATTCCATCTTCAAAATTCACATGCTTGAGTTATCACAGTAACTAATATTTTACTCCCTTACAGAATTAAAACACATATTCATCGATCAAACATCCCACAACCTTCATTCTTACCTGTAAAAGGGGAAAATAGAATGAACTACACGGACACAATGTTGCTTCACTCAAGTCCAATGTTGTAATGGACGAGCGGAAGCCACACATTCCCCTACAGTTCGGACAAGGCATTAGTAATCGAACACAGATTAACAACTCAGCTAGTGCTTAAAACCGGAAACAAATAAAAACTTAAGGAAACAAAGAAATACTGCAAAATGTCCTTTCAAATGCATTTTTTCCCATAATCTCATAGGTATCTTAGACAGCATTTTAAACACAAATCACCTTTTTATCCTATTTATCTTTTAAGCCTCTTTTACCTGACAAGGTCAGAGCAATGGATTACTGATCTACAGATCATAGTGCATTTCAACTCAAAGAAATGAATGACCATCTTTTTACCCAAGCAGTGCAATGAATTACAGCATTTTAACTTAGCAGTTTTAGCTTATGACTGACCATCTTTTCAACCAAGCAGTGCAATTAATTACAGTATCTTAACTTAGCAGCTTTTAGCTTATACTTTTATGCACATTTTTAAGTATCTTTTAACCTCTGGATGTATTTCCATTCAATGTGTTCAAAATATCACTGTTACACCTGCTTGGTTCTTTCAGGGAATGATTGTAAAGATTTACAAAGAATATGTTTAGGTCATTTCCTCTCTAACTGGGACATTTTGCGACCGATTGGTGGGATTGCTGTGGACGAAGTACACACGGAGATACACTGGTAAGAGTCAATGAGGTTTAACCATGTATCCAGCATTTAAATAGCTCACGTTACTGTATTGTGTGAACAGTTAACTTCATTTAATATTTTATGCAGCGTTTTCTTTTGCGGGGTGTAAAAGTTCCACCAAAACAAGCTCCTTCCTGAGACTATTTAGCAGAGCCACCGTCGCTGCGTCCGGAGCTTAGCGCCGCCCAAGACCATTGGCATTGGCTCAAAGAAATGCAAACAACCCAGTGTGATGTTCTCATTTAGTGTTTGAAATGACCAGACGGTGGTTGAGTAATTAGAATACTTTACTGTGATAATATGTTCAGGCAGGTCTCATACATACAGCCGGAGGCTACTGATAACAGACTAACTTTCGCGGGCTTAGTGCCAACGTTCTATACACAACGTATGACGGCAGTCACACAACAATACGTCACTGTCGTAAACATTATACTAATGTTGTATCCCTTAAACATTACACCCAGAGAGGTTTTTTCTCCTATCCCAGAATGCATCTGTGGTGGAGCCAGACCTTACTCTACAGAGCTGTGGAGATAGAGCTGGCAATGAGAGACTAAACACACACATAAAAGTGTGTGTTTAGTTGATTTTATTTTATTTTACTTTATTTTACTTTATTTTACTGTACTTAACTTGAAAATGTTTTTATGTTACATATTGTCTGTGTTGTGAAGCAACGGATGTGGCACTGTGTCCAAGACAAATTTCCCCTCGGGGACAATAAAGTGTATTCTATTCTATTCTATAAAGGTACCCTCACAGCCCTGTCAGATAAACTCACAAATATATAAAACTATTCATTATATAAAAGTGGATATTACTTTTTTTCATACAACTGAACTGTCCATATTAAGGTGGTATGGCCGCCCCGGTAGCTCACCAGAAAGGGTCCAGTCAGGCCCACTAGATGACTTTGCTAAGTGTGAAAATCGCAGAGAAGTAATTAAATCCAAATTGACCAATTCAGTCTCAGAGAATATCCGAGTTCTTTTTCTGTAAATTTACAAATTTAGTATTAGAAATTCAGAGTTTTTTTCACGGAATATTACCCCTCTGTAACGTTGTTTTTTTCTACAATGGCCTTAGAACGCCATCAGAGCAGAAACTACTTGCGTTTGCCAACATCAAGCTGACGAGAAACTCTGTGGCTGATAAAACCCACCTCTACTCATTATACTACAGCCAGCCATAACACACCGTCCTCTCCGCGTCCTTCACAAACACACCTTTTCACTCATTCTCTTATGTTGCTGGTTTTTTATTTTTTATTATAATTACTCCTTTAATTGCAGTTCAATTGTTTTCTTGCTGTCTGTTATTCCTGTGTTCATTTAATTGTAAAGTGCACTGAGACCATGTCTAATGGTGGTTTTACACTTTAAATAAATTTGATTGATTGATTGAACTGATAAACTGATGTCACTATCAGCTCAATGTACATTTTAAATTGAAGCTACAGTAAGTGTACATATACATTTTAAATATTGCTGCATTTCTGCCCTTCGCATTTCAAATCTAAGTCACCATACACAGTATGCAGAATTACAATAGGAAACATAGCATGCTTGCTATCTGACGTTATGATGAAATATGATGTTAATGCATGAAGATGTCATTTATGTTTTAGTCTATGATAGCAGGATGCCATTTACAGTGATGGAATACAAGCGTGCATAATTAATTCCAGGTTACATTGAATGGTTACACAATTTCACTTGAACAAATGTGTCTGGTCTGATGGAAATGCATTCTGTCATTTAATCTGCTGTTGCTGATCCTCCAGTGGAATGAGAGAAAATGATGTGTACATACGGAGCGACACAAAGGCTCGCCTGTATGGCCCTCGCTCTGCCAGGCTTCCCCTCATCAATCATACTGTGGGAGTCTCGCAGGGAGCCAGCTGCGCCTGTTTTGATGCCGTGATGCTTGACAGCTTAAATAGAACGGCAGGCATGATGTCCATTCAGTGACAGAATAAACAGCGTTTTCAGACGGGTCTCAGTCTTACCTGTGTGATTGCAGAAGCTGCAAGTGCCAGGCCTGGTATTAACGCGTTCTCCGAGGTTGAATGGCTCTTTGATTGACCTGAGGTCAGCGAAGGTGGCAGAGGCGGACTGGCAGGTAACACAGGCGAGGGGGGGAATGATGGCCCTCTGCCTTCAGCTTCACTGCCTCGCCTGATTTTGCAGTTTCTCCCTCCTCCTCTGTCACTTTTCTTTGATGCTGTCTTGCTTCGGATGCATCGACAGCTCACAAGCCTGTGTAGCTAAGAGCTGTTTAATTCGTCCTTGTGACTGCGTCAGAGATCAAGTGTGTGTGTGGGGGTGGGGGGGGGGGTCAACACTTCATCAGCAGGCGAAGGCGAATGCTTTGTGCAGTGCAGGAAGAAGCTTTTCATCGTGGAGAGATGCGGATCATTTATGATACTTAACATGCTACAGGAATACTGCGATGGCTGGGATTGTTGCAGGGAGCACATGACACACTGTACATTGTTCAAAAGACACCAACATTCTATGTGCAGCATTAGAAATGAAAGTTTTCCATAAAAAGATTTTTTTATCACGCCATTTTAAAAGCGACATCAGGGGAGTAATGTTGCTGGAAACAATGTGGGGTAAATGACGCCCAGCACTTCGAATTTTCTGGCAGTGCCAGGTTATTGTACCTTATTGGCAGGACATTCATACACATTAATATTGTATTTGGAGTCACAATTCACTTTAGATGTGAAACCATATATACTTACGCGACAGCTGGAATATTAACATTAAGAAACTGATGCGAATGCTGCTGGCAGTAAGCAAAAAGGCTGTGACAAGGAAGAGGCTAAAATCAGAGCCTCCCACCATTGATGAATGGATAGAAATATATATACTGTCATTTTCCCTCAAAGTCCAAAAAGATTTTAAATTTTTTTTTCAGATCTGGACCAGGTGGACTGACTTTGTATGACCTAACAAAACAACTGAAGGTCACTTTTTAATTATCTTTTGATTTGGTCTTCTTTGGCCATTTGTTTTTCACTCACATTAAACGTACGGTATACTAGCAGCATCCAAGGTGGCGCGCGCCATCGTGACATCAAAATCAAGTAATATCCTGCCAGCGCGGCAGAGGTCGGCTCTCTTTTTTTCAGCGCTGTGCGACAAAGCAGAAACAGGAGGCCTGAACGAGTTCGCCGACAACCGGATGCCAGGACTCTCACAGTGACTGCAGGTCTCTCTTGTAAACTTACTGGGTTAAGATGAGCTCTTTTATGGTGAATGAAAGGCTTGATCCCACCAAGTAGCTCATCCAATCAAATCGAAGCATTGACGGCAATGCTGCTGCCAGTTCTGCCGTTGTTTACCTTTTTCTTCTTCTTCTAGTCCGTAGAAAGAGCAAAGTCGGTAGCTTTTGCTCATTAGCGCCACCGCTGTTCAGGAGAAGACTGCAAGTAGTGTCGCGACTACCAGCGCGGGTATAAATAGTCACGGGGATTTCATGACGTCACATATGCGCACGCCAGCTGGGCTGCGGTTACTATAAAACACGCTTAACCCATCTGTAACATGCATTGTAAAAGCTTCCCATGTCCAGGTATTCATGCTGTTAAACATAATTAAAATAAATCTGGGTGCCCGGATAGCTCACCTGGTAGCGCGCACGCCCATATATAGAGGTTTACTCCTCAATGCAGCATCCCAGGTTTGACTCCGACCTGCGGCCCTTTGCTGCATGTCGTTCCCCCCTCTCTCTCCTTTCATGTCTTCAGCTGTCCTGTTGAAATAAAGTAAAAAAAATCTGTGGAAGAGCTAGAGAGTGAAATGAAATTGTAATGTACTGCAAATCCCTTATTCACCGTACAGATGGACAGTGATATATGTATCTACTTGCAGTAACACGAATATGTACAACCTACACTGTTAAAGCAATCCTTTTCCAAATAACAAAAAAAAAAGAAAATATTCCTTTTTTCTGTGCCTCAGCAAAGGCAAATGGGTATATAAATGAAAGTGAGTGCCAGTCTCCAGCCAGGCTGAGCCTCACACACGGTGAACTCAGCAGCAGCCCCTAATCCAAACTTTAACCCAGCCCAGAGGAGGAGCTGCGCCCCAAATCCCACAGCAGAGCTGAACAGACTTAGCTAAGAAGTGAACGGCTGCTGCAGATTTATTATTATTGCATTTACAGACAGTTTGAGTATATCCTTTTTTTATCAAGCCACCCATTGTACATGTACTGTAGAATTTTAGATCGTGAGTAACATTTTGCGCCTGATACGAGGCGAGGAATTTCAATCAAACTCCCCCCCCAAATGCAGGTGTTTGCCTTTGCTCTGAGAGAGAGAGAGAGAGAGAGAGAGAGAGAGAGAGAGAGAGAGAGAGAGAGAAGAGCAAAACATGATGACAGATAACAAGAATGTGGCGGGATGGTGGTGGTGTGTGTGTGTGTGTGTGTGTGTGTGAGGGGGGGTGTCAGGTGCACCATTTTCTCTGACATTGTTATTGCACAATGATAAGCTGTTACACAGGGCAGAGGAGGATTTGACTGCAGGTGGAATCTAGGCCATGTGTAGGGCTCATCTCAAGTCTTTTGTAGCCTCCCAGATTGCCCATGGGAAACAGGAAATAGTTGCTCCATCCCTCTATCATAGCCCGCCCTGGCGTGTAATTAAAGGCAAACCGGATGCTGTTTTGCAGACTCAGGCTGCCTGATATCCTCCTAAATGCACTTTTGCAGGTGCAGTCAGTGTGCGTGCGTGCGTGTGTGTGTGTGTGTGTGTGTGTGAGTGTGTGTGTGTGTGCGCATGTCTGCATATGTGACAAAACAAGAGCAAAGGGGAGACTGTTGTGCGTGCGGGTGCGTGATGTGTGATGTGTTTATACCTGCTGTTTAAAAGATTTCTGTGTACACATGTCCATGTCCAGTCCATGGGGAGGAAACCATTGTGTGCTGGGGGAGCTAGCCTGTGCCAGGGTCTATTCAAAAGTTGATTATGTTTTTGGCTCCATATTGCTGACAATTACAAAGTCGGTCTGCTTTAGAGAAAATTCTACTAGAAAGCCAATGTGTTCGCATTCACTGTGCAGAGAATCTGCCAGTTTTACTCCAATAGCCAGACGGAGAAAAGGCTTTTTTTTGCCGCGGTGCTGCGAAGCATCCCAAATAGACATGAAATGCAGACAGGCGCTCACAAAAACACAGTAGGAATACATTCTCCATTGTGCAGATCTTTTCACAACATTTTTAGTTTTTTTTTTTCTCAAACAGCAGAACCAAACATTTTAGCCTTGGTTGATGGCCCTGGAGTTTCAAGTTGTCGGGATCAAACGCGCCAAACGCCCCGGTTTTCTAAACAAGAATGGTGGAACAAAAGGGGAGATGGGACTTTTCAAGTCAAAACAGCTCAATGTTTTTCAGCTGTCTGAAATCAGCAACAATGAAATCAAAACTTTTGCTCCAAACCAAACATGAAATTAACTCCAGTATTGCATATGACGGCTGTTAAAGCCTGAATGTGATTTGGGACAAAGCCCCTGTGCCGGTCTACAGTTTTAGACACAGCACAGTGTTATAGATTCAGTTAGATCCAGTGAAATAGTTGAAATGATAGAACACTCTCTGATCTGTGTGAAAATAAATACTTTATTGCAGTACCATGCTGGTGAAGCATCTGTAATACTAATCGAGACTATTCGCGCTGTGGTTGACTCTAACATTGCATGGCATCACATTAAAAGGTCAACTCTCAGTCATCAGCGTGTTTCATATCCTCCCTTAATGTCATTGGGTTTACTCACCGCCTCGCCCTTTAGAGCGCTGACACACCGAGCCCACTTCAGAGAACCCGCGGCGACAAAAACCGACAGCTGCGCGGCCTCATGTTGGATGCTACGAGTTGCACATGAGCGCATCGCAAAGACACCGGTCAACAATGAGCTGGCCTCTACATACATGTATGTAATGCGCCTGCACGAGAGGAAATGACTAGTCAGTGATTTGTATTTTTCCAAGCACGTTGTCAACAAAACAGTCTAGCCAACTATTCCCGCCACGGCGAATTTGAATTTGTTTTCCTGGTGTGTCCACAAGACAAGAAGGGGGATCAGCTGCGCCACTTCCTTTCAGCTTTCGTTATGCAGCGTCATGCTTGTCTGGGTGGGGGGGGGGGACACCTTTCACAGTGTTGTAGTCGAGTCACCAACTGTCGGGCCCCGAGTCCCCAGTGTTCGAGTCCAAGTCCAAGTCACCAAAGAAGAGTCTGAGTCCAGTCATCATTACCTGAGTTTTGAGTCCGAGTTGAATTACGAGTCTAGAGGATAGAGACTTGAGTCCGAGTCCAGGACTCAAGTACTCACTGGCCCCTGCATAAAACTGTTACAGACTAAATCATTATCAATATTTTATATCACCTTTTTAGGTTACACTTTACTTGAAGGTAGCTACATAAGAGTGACATGACACTGTCATGAATGTGTCATAAACATTATAATCAAGTCATAAACATTTATGACATAACTCTTCTTTTAGTAGGTGTCCTTTGGTTTTTGTCAGGACAAGTTAGGGTTAGGGTTAGGGTTAGGTTAGGATTTATGTGTTCATGACAGTGTCATGTCACTCCTATGTAGATCCCTTTAAGTAAAGTATTACCCCTTTTTATGACCTATTACACATAAAAGTAGTCAAAAACATCATCCAACTTCCGAGTCCGAGTCCAAGTCATCAGTGCGCGAGTCCATGTCGAGTCATGAGTCCAGAGAATAGCGACTCCAGTCCGAGTCCAGGACTCGAGTACTCCATCACTGGTTTTTCATGAATGTTTCTGTAATCGTTTTTGTTCCCCTAAGCGGATGATTGGTCCACTTAGTTCTACCTGAGCCTCGTTAGCTAACACGTTTACGGCTACATCCAGTCGGCGATCCCGAACTTTACCTGTTTCCGCCTCTTAACGATTTGGACGAGGGTTTGGGTTTTACAGAGAATAAAATAAAATAGATTAAAGCAGATAAAAACAGAGGGCAGCAGTGAAAGTTACACTTAATGTTGTGAAATCCCTTATTCAAATCTCACAGATTGCCTCTGATGTCCATTCTTCTGTCAGCCACACACAACCCACTGTCGGATTAATGTGTTGAGACCCTGAGATCAGGGGTCTTTAACATTTTTTAAGCCAAGGACCCCTTTATCTAAGAGAGGGCCAGATCAGGGACCCCCTACTACATATATTATAAAGAATGAACTTGCATAATAAACTGGGCCTAAAGCCTTTAAACATACTGTACCTTTTTTGTGCATTAACAAAAATAAGCTATACAAATATTTGTTGGCATGATTTTATGAATCATGTTTTAATGTTAAACATACATGAGGAGCAGTGAATCCTTAGGATGACCTGTATCTGTGGATCTTAGTGACTACCTTACCTATTGGCCTGCCTGACAGGAAAAAAGAAGAGGGACCACATTATACCTGTGTTGCGTTCCCTCCACTGACTACCTGTTCGCTAAAGGATCGATTTTAAAATCTTACTGTTAACTTTAAAATCTATCCAAGGATTGGCGCCGCCTTAACTGACCGAGCTCCTTCATGCCCATACTCCAGCAAGAGTGCTGAGATCAGCCAATCTGCTCCTCCTGGATGTGCCAAAAACCAGGATCATAACCAGAGACGACTCAGCCTTTGCTGTAGTTTACCTTTTCATATTAAATTAAAACCGCCCCTCCTCTCGAACACTTAAAAACACATCTTTTTTTCTTTGGCCTTTCCTTCCAAGTAAGGAAAGATGTTGTTACCTTTTATTCGTTTATTATTTTCTTTTGTGATGTACTCTGTATTCAATTGTTGTATTGTTGTAGTTTTTACCTTGTAACAACTCAGTTGTTTTTAAACGTGCTATATCAATTAATTGACATTTTATTTTAATTTATTTTAATTAATTGACAACTTTTGAAAAAGCTTTCAAAAGTTGCAAAGGAACTCCATTAATTTTGCCAGATGACGGTCTAGTACCGAAAACGTTTCCTACTATTACATTTATGTTTTGCAAGTTAGACAGGGTGCGGGACTTTCTTTGCAATTTTTGACCTACTTGGACCTGTCTCCCGTTATAGATGAACATTTTTTTTTTTTAAATGTACAATAATTTGGTGGCCCGCCCTGCAATAACTCTGAGGACCCCCCTAGGGGCCCCAAACCCAACGTTGAAGAGCTCTGCTTTAGACTATCATAATTCATTTAATTAAAATTATATTCCAAGGAAATAAGCCTTAAAATAAAAAATCAAATGCCATTTAGTATACTATTTATCATTGAAGACCAATACATGGGACGTAAATAAATGTGAATATGTTTTGTTTTGTTTTTTGGCTGATTGACAGAATTTCCGCATCCATAAATTAGTTTAGAAATCATATAGAAAAAGGTACTTCACAAACAATAAAAATAGTAAAGTACAGGAACAGCGGACAGAAGATAAATGGCGGAAGAAAACAATGTCCTGCCCATGAAGAGTGTATGCAACCTTACACAGGTTACAATAAAGGCCTTGTTACTTTCTGAACACATTTGCTTGCAAAGCCCCGTGTCTCTTTGTGTCTGACAGAGGGATCCAGGTCAACAGGCATCAGTACAAATGGGACTGCTCTTGGATTTTCTCGCAATAAACATCTTCCCTCTATTGGCCCCAGAAAATCAAAATGTTCAAATCAGCTTTGTAGGAGCAGCCAACTGTCTTACCCCCCCCCCACCCAAATCATGTAACTTGGTCTTTATTGCTGGTAGGAGATTGTGAGAAACGCATTCTTATTATATAAGTTACGTCATTGTTAGAGAGTCTGGCTTTCTCTTTGAGAGGACTATCTCGCTGCAGATTAGGTGAAGATTTCCCTCACGAGTTTAGACTTTTTACTTCTAGACACCTGAATCTCTTTCGCATGAATACGATGGAATTATGGGATCTTTGTGGGGACAGGGTGTTCTTTCCCGTCTCGATTTGGGATACAGTGTAGGTCATCAAGGTGTATTTTCACATAACTTTCATACATCTTATAGCTAGATAATAGCTTTAACGGCACGAACTCTTCAAGAATACTTCCGACACTGTAGATGTGCTCTCTACTACTGTGCTATCGACCTGCTCATATAAGGGCTATATATACAGTGCCTTGCGAAAGTATTCGGCCCCCTTGAACTTTTCGACCTTTTGCCACATTTCAGGCCTCAAACATAAAGATATAAAACTGTAATTTTTTGTGAAGAATCAACAACAAGTGGGACACAATCATGAAGTGGAACGAAATTTATTGGATATTTCAAACCTTTTAAACAAATAAAAAACTGAAATATTGGGCGTGCAAAATTATTCAGCCCCCTTAAGTTAATACTTTGTAGCGCCACCTTTGCGCGCATTACAGCTGTAAGTCGCTTGGGGTATGTCTCTATCAGTTTTGCACATCGAGAGACTGACATTTTTGCCCATTCCTCCTTGCAAAACAGCTCAAGCTCAGTGAGGTTGGATGGAGAGCGTTTGTGAACAGCAGTTTTCAGTTCTTTCCACAGATTCTCGATTGGATTCAGGTCTGGACTTTGACTTGGCCATTCTAACACCTGGATATGTTTATTTGTGAACCATTCCATTGTAGATTTTGCTTTATGTTTTGGATCATTGTCTTGTTGGAAGACAAATCTCCGTCCCAGTCTCAGGTCTTTTGCAGACTCCATCAGGTTTTCTTCCAGAATGGTCCTGTATTTGGCTCCATCCATCTTCCCATCAATTTTAACCATCTTCCCTGTCCCTGCTGAAGAAAAGCAGGCCCGAACCATGATGCTGCCACCACCATGTTTGACAGTGGGGATGGTGTGTTCAGGGTGATGAGCTGTGTTGCTTTTACGCCAAACATAACGTTTTGCATTGTTGCCAAAAAGTTCGATTTTGGTTTCATCTGACCACAGCACCTTCTTCCACATGTTTGGTGTGTCTCCCAGGTGGCTTTTGGCAAACTTTAAACGACACTTTTTATGGATATCTTTAAGAAATGGCTTTCTTCTTGCCACTCTTCCATAAAGGCCAGATTTGTGCAGTATACGACTGATTGTTGTCCTATGGACAGAGTCTCCCACCTCAGCTGTAGATCTCTGCAGTTCATCCAGAGTGATCATGGGCCTCTTGGCTGCATCTCTGATCAGTCTTCTCATTGTATGAGCTGAAAGTTTAGAGGGACGGCCGGGTCTTCGTAGATTTGTAGTGGTCTGATACTCCTTCCATTTCAATATTATCGCTTGCACAGTGCTCCTTGGGATGTTTAAAGCTTGGGAAATCTTTTTGTATCCAAATCTGGCTTTAAACTTCTCCACAACAGTATCTCGGACCTGCTTGGTGTGTTCCTTGTTCTTCATGATGCTCTCTGCGCTTTACACGGACCTCTGAGACTATCACAGGGCAGGTGCATTTATACGGAGAATTGATTACACACAGCTGGATTCTATTTATCATCATTAGTCATTTAGGTCAACATTGGATCATTCAGAGATCCTCACTGAACTTCTGAAGAGAGTTTGCTGCACTGAAAGTAAAGGGGCTGAATAATTTTGCACGCCCACTTTTTCAGTTTTTTATTTGTTAAAAAAGTTTGAAATAGCCAATGAATTTCGTTCCACTTCATAATTGGGACCCACTTGTTGTTGATTCTTCACAAAAAATTACAGTTTTATATCTTTATGTTTGAGGCCTGAAATGTGGCAAAAGGTCGAAACGTTCAAGGGGGCCGAATACTTTCGCAAGGCACTGTACATGTATATTAATTGAACTCTGGCTTCATGGGGTGCAGCCTCACCTTGCTAGCTAGTGAGGAGATCTTTAGGAAGCCATTACAAAATATGTGATTTGCATTTGTTTAAGCATGTGTGGGTACGCGATCTGTGCTGCCTGCACGATCCGACATGCGCATTTTACGACAATTTACGACACTGCACGATCTCTGCTATACCGTATAGCAATGGATCGGAAAGGGGAGTGTGGAGGAAACTGAAGGTTTGCAATGACTCACACAAGACTCAGTCTTCATTCCACATGTAACCAAAATGGTGTATGTAACTTTATTATTTGGGATTGGCAACCACGTAAACACCTCGTAATGCATAGTGTAAGCTACATTTAAAAACATCACGACATCCCCACACTACATGTCACAAAAATAACAATGTCGCCAGCTGTTTATCTGTGTTTTTTGCCCCCAACAGCGCCTTCCAGGCAGCGCTGCCTGGAAGGCGCTGTTGGGTGGCAGTGGTTATGGTTAGGGTTAGGTTTAAGGTTAGGGTTAGGTGCCTTGAAGGCAGCGGTTGCAGTGCTGCCTGGAAGGAGCAGTTGGGGGCAAAAAACACCATCGAGCCGCCAAGGTGTGGTACACGGACGTCGATTTGCGGTTTTGGATAAATTTAATTAATTAATTTAATTAAATATCTTTATGAAACAGACCCGCCGTGAACTGCATAATGAATAACATAAACCGAATTACAAATCGTGTAGGGAAACCGTCACGTTTTCTACTACGTATTTACGCACATGCGCATATCAGATCGTGCAGGCAGCACATATACATACAGCATGTCCTCTCTAATTCTACCCTTGAAACTTAAGTCATATGTCGTCCTAAGAAAGCACACATACATTAAGAGCATCAGGTCATTGGGAAGCAGCTCCTGTAGCAAAATGCAAACAGCGAGGGTAAAAGTGAAGAAGGGAAGGCTTTATTGATTGCAACTCTTGTTTTGGTCACTGAGTGGATCCACATTGCGTATCCACAGTTGGAAGGCCTGGTTTGCACAGAGCCGTCCGTGATCAGGGAAGTGTTTGATAGCTAGCTACTCAGCAAGTGTTTAAAAACTGTCTCGCTGCGTGCTGAGGGGGGCGGCTTGTACTTGGCTGTTTACGATGGAAGGCGTGTATGTGTGGAAAGGAGGCGAGATAACGGAAGGGAAGATGAAAAGGGTGCTTTGACAGCAAGCTCGCTCAACGCGGGGGTATGCAGCTGTCTTGTGCTTATTTGTTTTACACTGTAAAAACGGAGCATTGTCAAGTTTCTGGCATGACTTAGAAACTGCCTCTCTCCTCATAACAAAAGATTGGATATGAGATGACATATATGGGTTTATTGCTTGCAAACCATTTGAAACGGAATGGAACATATGGTTAGCTGTTATGCTTGAGATTCAGGCTTGATTATTGAGCAGATACTGGGTCTACAGTAACTGTACATCCTATTTCCAAACTTTTAACATCTACAAGTCTTAGCTGTTTAGGTTGCTTGAAGTGTTTGATTTATTGGTAATTGTCACCAGGAAATTGCATGCTTTAGATTATATTAGATAGACTTTATTGATCCCAAATTGGGACATTTCAGTGCTACAGCAGCAAACTATCAGACACACAGCACACACACAGAATATACAAGAAATAATAAATAGGATAGAATACAAGAACATGTACAAACGGGGTCAGTCCTATGTTCCCACAGCCCTATGTTCCCACAGCCCTATGGTCCCACAGCCCTATGTTCCCACATTTCTAAGATTTTTCTTTAACCAATGTTAGGGTTAGGGTTACATTCCATTTGTAGTCCATTGCTACTGGATAATAGGTTGGGTGTAATTGGCTACCAAATTGGGAGAAAGGGGGATACAATCTGATACAAATTCATGAAAAAGGAAATGTGGGAACATAGGGCCTAATTATAAAAAACATTTTTAGAAATTTGGGAACATAGGGCCAAATTTTCAGTGAAAACAAACATTCTTAGAAATTTGGGAACATAGGGCTGTGGGAACATAGGGCTGTGGGAACATAAGGCTGTGGGAACATAGGGCTGTGGGAACATAAGGCTGTGGGAACATAGGGCTGTGGGAACATAGGCACGCTCCCATACAAGTGACAAATAAAAATGTACAAACTACTTAAATAGTATTTATAAAGGTTTAAGTTAAAGCTGTTTGTGCAAGTTGCACTTAGTGCAGTATTGTGAGGTATATGAGTCTTATTTCCCTGCTATCACAGTCGTTTCTCAACTAAAACTAGATCACGCTACTTCACTCCAGTATTATTAGTAGAAAGACATTTTACTGAAATCCCGTGGCCCACCAGACCATTAAAGTCAGTTTTGACATGCTTTTGAACAACAAATGTCAATTAGAGTTGGTTCCCCTAAGGTCACTGGACCTCTGCTGTCTAAGACTCTACACACCAAACGTGGTCCAGCTTTAGATAATGAGACTTGGAAACATCACTCATCTGAGAACAACAACAAAAAACAGACTCGTCCGTCTGAAGTCTTTAATTAGGGTGTGATGGTTTGCCGGAAAAGAGTGAAACTGCAAAATGTGCCTAACATGGTAGCACCACCAATTAAATATACAAGTTATTTCATTATTTTTCTCTTTCTTTTTTTGCAAAACGCAGGCTTCTTCCTCATCATTGTCACTCTGTGTGTGTCTGGGTGGAACGGCCAGCCTAATGGGTCACGCTGTGACTTTACTGGCAATTAGCCCGTCGTTCACAAATTGATTTGTCCGTAGAATGGAGGTCATGTTGTGAGTCGTGGCGACGTCTCGGCCCCGGAGCCTGGGGCCCGGTGCACACACCGTCTCAGCTTGAACTCATATGATTTGGCAGCCGCAGTTATTCTTTTGATGGGTTATTAGCTGTCTGCCTCTCATCCCCTGGTGTGTGTGTGTCTGCGTGTGTACGTCGGAAATGTCTTGTTACTTTCCTTCTCCCCATGTTACACCAAAACACACATGTAGATGCTTGATGTACAGAAGAGAAAAAGGAAGCCTCTTTCCATTTAACACTAAGTGGATCTTTAATCTCCTGTCAGCAGTCTACCATATCAATCACCAGCTAAATGTCTTGATAGTCTTAAGGTCCAACACATCTAAGAAGCGAGTGACACCGTTTGATCGTTTGCAATATTCGCAAAATAGAATGGAAAGATTACCACCATACCAGTCATGAAGTATCACCTTTGGGAATGAAAATAATGCTTACTTTAATATTTGTTTTAAGCTTTGAAGTATTAGATCTACCATTATCTCTGTTAAATCACTATGAAACCTTTTCAGTGTCGTCCTAATTCCGTCTTTAAAAGACAAGTGACACATCAGATTAAGGGGCAAAGCAAGCTATCTCTTGTTGTTTTGTGGCTTCAGATGGAAAGCTGAGAAATTAGCGAAGTGTTAAGATCCTGATTGGCAGCAGCCGCTGTTTCTTCCGTGATGCAAGCATCTGGTGAAACGTTGGACTTGAAACACAAGAAAGCAGATGAATCAGAGAAGAAAGCATCCAACAGAGTGGAGGCTGCCAATATCTAACTGGTGCACAGTCTGAAGACCCCCCCCCCTCCCCCCTCCCTCTAGACATACCTACACCTCTGTACTCCCTCTCCTGTTAATTTCAAATTAATTACTCATACTCATGGCATATGGTGATAGAATGTTTTTCATTATCACCTCAGAAGGGGCACTTGCCACTGTTCAGGTGAGACACCTAGTTATATCACCTAGGTATATCAGCCCTCACCTGATTAACGCTCAGTTCAGGAAGGGGCGCTCGCATAGCTCAGTTGGTAGAGCGGGTGCCCATATATAGGTTATATAGGTATATAGGTTTACTCCTCGACACAGCTCCTTTGCTGCATGTCATTCCCCCTCTCTCTCCCCTTTCATGTCAGCATGTTCAGCCGTCCTGGCAAATAAAGGCCTAAAAATGCCCAAAATATAATCTTGTAAAAAATGTATAAATGTTCAGGGCCGCTGCAGTATGCAGATAGCAGGCCTGGGTCGAACAGAGAAATACCTAGATACAACAAGATGAGCCAAGCAACTATCACATGATGGATTATGGCAATGGATCTACCTGCAGAACATATCACACCTGCTGTCACTTCCTGAATGAAAACTGTGGCACAAGTTGTAGCCTTCTCATAAAACTGCTCCTTCTCTGTCCGTGAAAAGTGAACTGGTTTAGCTGGTGACCAGTTTGGATATATATATATATATATATATATATATATATATATATATATATGGCACTTTTATCCAAAGTGCTTTACAATTTGCCTCTCATTCACACATCCTCTCACACACCGAGGGCAGTGAGCTACCATGCTACCATCAGGAGCAATCTGCCCAAGAACTAGGGGTGTTATATGTGAAATAGAATATTCTCAGTTTGCATAATACAGTATTTTTTTTATTTGCTTGAAGATTCTATAATCACTAAAGTGTATGTCATGCAAAAGAGACAATAAAGACAAATAGAATGGTCAATGTTCTCTTATTGACATTTAAGTTATGTTGATTGATTCACAACGTTAACTCATGCATTGAGTAACATGCGAGAAAACATCCCACCTTAAAAGTTGCCGGTAGCTGCCGGCGGTAGCCTCAGAGTGAATGACATTTTTTTTCTCAGCCTATAGTTAGCTTAACTGTTAATTAGTAAAGATGGCAAGGCAGCAAAACGTCCATTTCACTTTGTAGTTGTAGTTGACTAATGTAGCTGAACTTATGCCACTGTTTAGGTGAGACACCTAGGTATATCAGCCCTCACCTGATTAATGTTCAGGGCCAGTGCAGTATGCAGATAGCAGGCCTGGGTTTCACAGAGAAATACCTGCATGCTGGATCTGGTATACAGTCCTAGATACAGCAAGATGAGCCGAGCAACTATCACATGATGGATCATGGCAGTCCTGCAATCAATGGATCTACCTGCAGAACATATCACACCTGCTGTCACTTTCTCCCACTGAATGTGGAAATGAAAACCCGAGGCTGGGATTTGCTGCAAGTTATCAGACGCTGTCCGTGGTAATTCAGATTGATGAAAGATAAGGAAAACTGATCGTACGGGATGATGGACAGCTGTATCACAGATAAATCTGGCTATCTCCGACCCAGCCGAATTGACAATTGAGAGCGCAGAGCAACTTCTATTTCAGACTCTGGCAGCTATTCTGCCTCCGTCACGCATGTTAGTGAGATGTCAACTGGGAGCTGAAGGTCCCAGTGCGACGCCATGCAAGCAGGGATATGTGTGAAATGATGTGAAATTTCCCAGACCAAATAACAAAATTGATATGTCTGAACAACACAGAGGTCTGCTCCATCTTATGGTTATGCCTGCAAACCACTGCGCTAGTATTAAAGTATAACTTTGCAAAGAATCATGATATATCAAATCAAAGGCAATTTCAATATTTCCAAACACTTTTAGTCTTTGGTCTTATTTAAAATTATGAGTATTGTTTTTTATGCACAGTGCCTGTCTTGAATAAGCCCCGCTTTCAACCTCAGCATGCTTTTAATCTGACATAAGGAGTCTTGAATTGAACATATTCACAGAGAATGTCTGATGAATTAACATGATCTTTTTTGAGCACAAGCATAATTACTATTTTTTTCCATTTTTTTTACAGCCCCAGAATGAGGATGAAACGGATATTTTTGTTTCGACTGTGCATGCATACGGGATACATCAACAGCTGCAACAAGGCACAGCCTGCCAAGCATTTTATTAGATATTTAGCCTGGACAATACAATTAGAGCTACATTACAGCATCTGCTACTACAATTAATGGCAAAACTGAGGAACAGCTAGCTGCATTCATATTTAAATGCAGCAGATGTAAGGTAGTACTGTAACTGTAACACATGCATCACACTGCAGCAGCTTAACCTGGTTAGGATGGTTTCCTTTTTTTCCCATTAAAAAAGCTAAAACTGCTTATTCTCTGCCCATGAACACTGTCAGCTGGTGAGCAGCTTGGATATATTTGATGCACATGCTCATTTCACCTGGTAAATGGCTGCATTTACATGGTACTTATCCAAAGTGCTTTAAAATTTGCCTCTCATTCACACATCCTCTCACACACCGATGGCAGTGAGCTACCATGCTACCATCAGGAGCAATTTGGGGTTCAGTGTCTTGCCCTAGGACCAGGGGTGTTGTGCTGCCGGCACAACGACAACTTTTTTTCTCCAAGTGAGAAATATTTTCTCAGTGCCGGTGCGTTGGACTCACGCTGGCATCACCGTTGGCATCACTGTTGGCATCACCGTTTACAGAAAACTGACGTTTCCGCCCCTCCGGACTTTCATCAAGAGTATTGCTGTAGTTGATGAAAAGAACTCAGCCTAGAATACATTTATCCGATTACTGTGCCAGTATCAATACAATATGTCAATGTCAATAGTGTTTGCCACTGTCATCCAAACACTGTTTTAACACATCAAAAGGCCAATATGTCGCCACAGGGTAACTCATGACTCCATCAGCCTAGTGTAACCATCGCCTACGAGCTCGCTCATTCAGCTCTCCAGAGATGCAAACTGCAGTTGCAGAGTTGTTTAAGAATAAACTACAGTGGCCATGTTCACGGTAATGGAGGAATATGTCACCCAGTGCAACAGTATTGCTCTTTTATGGCTTTTTAATTGTTTCGGTGCAATAACAGAGTTGAGGCTGTGACTGCACACAGTACAACACTTGTTAGTAGGATAAATATCTTATTGGTTTATTTTGGTCTCTTCTGTTGTTGATTAAAAAAGAAAAAACTGATAAAATAATGCCAGTGTGATGCTGCAATTTACATGTATTACACTATCCTACGTTTTTTCTTATAGCACTGGTTGTAGATATTTACACTGCCATGGCATTAGCAAATATGGGAGTTTGACTAGTTCACTAGTGGTTTTTGTGTGTGTGTGTGTGTGTGTGTGTGCTTGAGGATATTGATCCAAGATATTCAGTTGGTAAGTTAGTGCCACCAGTTAGACTTTATATAGTCGCTGCTCTATGACAACAGCAGCATGACAAAGAAATGTTTAGTTTTTTCTCTCTCTATTGGAACACTTGGATTGCCCTTTAATAACAGAAAAAACTGAATTAATTGGACGTCGCAGAGACTTGACAGAGAATAGCGTACTTTGTATCATTACACACTGGTTATCTCTTTAATTCTTTAATTTCAGCGTACATATGGAGATATGTCTTTTGCTCGGTGAGGAAATCTCTTGTCGTTTACCTACGAGCCCTTGCTTGTGCAGCATTTTGTCCATCCAAGTAGATCTGAACACCGTGGATGAAGGGGGTCATGCATAATAAGTAGCTGGCACTCATGTGTGGTTGACCCACTTGCTGCCAACAGCCCAGTCAACATTGTTTGAAGTCGAGTAGAAATCCGGGCTACAATCCCAACGTTATCACATAGCAACAGATTATTTACAGCTCTTACTGTATTATCGACTGAGGTGGATCAGCAAAATGCCAGTTAAGGAAAATTGCTGATTTACATCATCAGGCACACACAAACATGGTCAGGATTTATATTTGGCTTAGATAGATGGATAGATAGATATTTTATTGTCATTGTGCTCAGAGTACAATGAAAGTCTGTTCAGCAGCTCTTCAGCAGTCTGCATTTAAAATTGAATCAGCGAGTCACTCTGGCATTCACTAATGATGCTCATTACCTATGCCCTTGTAGCCGAGCTGCACCAATCACATCGGCATATCTGATATAGGCGGGCCAGAGGCCAGCTAAACAGATGACGACAGTTTAATCTACCAGTTAGCTCCTCTGGTAGCTAAGAGTTTAATCTACCAGTTATCTCCTCTGGTAGCTAAGAGTTTAATCCACCAGTTAGCTCTGCTGGTAGCTAAGAATTTAATCTACCAGTTAGCTCCGCTGGTAGCTAAGAGTTTAATCTACCAGTTAGCTCCGCTGGTAGCTAAGAGTTTAATCTACCAGTTAGCTCCTCTGGTAGCTAAGCGTATGTTGTGATTGGTCGTAGTGTTATCCAGTTGTGTGCAGTGAGATTTTCAAATGCATGCTTGGTGCTGCCCCCTCGAGTTGGACCGTTTTCATTACTCGATGCCAGACCCTTAAAATACCCTAAAATATCCAGGAAAAATGACCATAAAAACAAAAACAAAACCTGGCTGATTATCGGCCTGTATTTTGGTAGTTTGCTGATTATCTATATCTGCGTTTTATTTAAAAGTTAAAGGTTAATGAATTAAAATGAGCCTTACTTTGGCTCCACTACAGCTCTGTGTCTGACTTAATGCCCCACCCACAACACTATCTGACTCTCTGTTACTCTGTAATGTTGAAAGTTTCTCATTTATTAAATAATTGCTTAAAGCATTTAAACAAAGATTCATGTTGGAGATTGTAAAATTCCAAAGTCTTAATTCTGACTTTAAGATTTTCATTTTCACTGTAAATGCATATCGGTTCCAAATATCAGTTATGGGTTTCATTAATGATTAGTATCGGTATTGGCCTTGAAAAACCAGTATCGGTCGATCCCTACTTCACGGACTACCGATAATAATAATTTAATAATAATTGATTTGATATAGCACCTTTTACAGACAGTGCTTCACATGATAAACATTTGTTAAAACATAGTAGGATCCAAAACAGACAATAAACAAGCAAAAACAAATACAATACCAATGAAGGTAAAAGATTAAAAGACTAAAAAAAAACAAATTACAAACTTGAGACAAAAGCGAGTTGAAACAAGTGTGTCTTCAGCTGCTTTTTAAAAGCGTCAACCGAGCGTCAACAATTGATGACATGAGTGGAGTGGTCGTTCATATTGCTCAGCTGGAGCATACGGTTGTTATGTAGAGAAAATGGAACTACATCTTTTACATGGCTGTGTATGCTAATTGCAGCAGATCCAGTATTCTCTTTAATCCGAGATGCATGTCTATGGATATAACACATTTCCTCACGTAGACTGGACGAGACAGGCGTTAAGCTTTTTCCCTGCTTGGATGGATGCCTCTTGAGGATAGATACAGAACGCTGCTGAATTATTAACAGCGTTCCATCACCAAACCGACAAAGCAGATAATAACCTGAACCCATACTTAGACTAAATGCAGCATAGAGAAACAGTCACTGTACAAGTGATCAGCCCAAATGAAAAACAAAGGCTTTTGTCTGCTCTGTGAAATTGGATCAAACGCACATGTGCCGCAATGGTTTTCATCCGGATCTCTCAGGATGACAACAGTGAGAATCACGGCAGGATCAGCGCTGCAGGCTGCGCTTCTGAAAGTGGCAATGACCTCCAAAATATGAAAGAGAAAATGTAAAAAATTGCGTGGGGAGCCTCTGTACAACAACACTCAACACACATAACACAAGAAAATGCCAGAAACACACAGACACAGAAGTACTGAAAGAAAAGGGAGAAATGTAGCTCTTATGAGAAAAATATTTAATAATATTCAAAAGTTTTATTTTTTTTAAATGCATTATGCAAAAGGTTTTTTCTCCAAGTTTCTCAGACTAAGACATGGATCGTGCTGCTCAGATGCCCGGCACTCCCAGCAGACCGTCGTTTTTCAAAATGCCATTGTCATCTGCATTTCAAACGGCTGTGTCGAGGTGCTGAAAAGGACACGCTTTTTCTTTTTCGTCGGAATACTTCATCAGCCACAGACTGACATAGCACTCATACCTCCAGGTACTGCAGAATACGGGCCCAGCTGTTTCACATTCCTACCCACCTGCGATATCCCTCGGAGTTGTTTGCCTCAGACTGGCAGGTATTTGTTCTGACACACATATCAAATATCTCAGAGAGGTCTCTATCAAAATGCTACATTTTCTGTGATGTTGCAAATCACCCCATTTCCCAAAGGAAGCATTATGATCATTTGTCGACACGTGCACGTGCACGTTCTCGGTGAAAGGTTGTTTTCCATGTTGTCGTCATTGACAAGATGAGTGAAAGGAAGATGAGTCAATCATCCACTGCCATAGCTGGAAGGTTCAGCAGAATTTGAATGTGTGAGTGATAAAAACAGGGTGTTGTCAACACTTGCACCTTTTCAAAATTGTCTGCACATCATGAGACATCACTTACCGAATGGCATTCACCAAGATGCAAAAATGCAAAGGAGGCAGCCCCAAAGTGTAAAAGCAGATCTGTAATATTTGGTACAAAGAAAAAACACGTAACATAACACAAATTACAACACCAAAAAGAGATGCAACAAAAATATTTTTTAATTTAACTTATTTTTTAAAGTAAGTGCTGTAGTATAACTAGCAGGAGACAAGTAATAATTGAGGTAAGTTTGGAGACATTACCTTATTTAATCATTAAATTAATAAATATTTTTGTTGCATCTCTTTTCGGTGTTGTAATTTGTAGATGTCCCTAAGCACTCTTACTGCCCGGTAGTAACAGCAGCAGCAGCAGCAGAGAGCAGAAGCCAGCAGGCAAGTGTTATTTACATAAACTTCTGGTGTACTTACAAATTTTACAATCCATTACTCCAAATTACTCCAAACCATCACTTTAAAGGAATACGCCACTGTTTGTTGAAATAGGGTTATTCACCATCTCCTCTATATTTATATAGGTGGGCAAACGCATTTTTGTCTCAGCGCAGTATTGTCTTAGCTTAGTGTAATGAATAGAATCCTTTGCTGCCGTGTCTTGAGTAAAAGTGACCCAACAACAACAAAAACAAAACCTAATTACTTCTTGTGGCCTGCGTATTCACAATGAGACGATTTCCTAGACAGATATTGACTTGGGACTATATTGGGTGGAAGTATACTACAGCCGAAGCACTGCTACTCGGGCACAGAGATATCGGCAGCCCGCGGAGCTCCACGACCGGTGCAAAGTCACCGTTTCTGGGTTACTGGACTACCAAATGCCGCTGCCCTGACTGAGCTCCGCGGGGCTCGACGGCAGGCAGCCCGCGGGGCCATCTGTAAACCATCTTTTCTTGATAAACAGGCTGAATATGTTGATACTGTGAAGAAAGAAAAACCCATTTGGAGCATACGATTAAAAACTGCCTTTTGTCATACACGTGGGCACGTATTTTAAGTAGGGGGGCTGCCCAGGATACGTTCACGCATATTCAAAAAAATAAAGAAAATGGTTCATGAAGCTTAATGATGCTCCATTTGGCCATCACTAGTTACTGGCGAAATATATGGGATTGAAACGAGATGTTCCTGAGAGAAATGTCACTAAACTCGACTTTTATACTTTCATTCAGTCTTCAAGGAGATTTCCGTCACATTCCAAATTGGTAAAACCCAAGTGTGCTGAGGATAGCTGAAGTCTGTTTCAATGACCTTTTTGAGTGATATGTGTGGCGTAACATCCAGGGGAAAAGGTAGTCGACTTTGTGCAAGATATAATCTCCTCTGGCATACGTGGTGAAGTGGGTGTAAAACAGCTTAAATCAGCAGAAATCCAAGAGATAACAGAACGGTCCCGGGCTACTTTTATGAAACTTGCCAGACACTCTCCACTCCTCCGGGGAGGCTTGGCTATGATTGCTGGCAGGACTAACAACATCCTACTGCAATGATAGAACCATGAGAGATGACATATTTTTTTCGAAATGATGTGCAGCTAAATTGATCTCTTGATCCGGCGAGGCCTTTGGGTCGGCTCGCACGTCAGACATGAGGTTCTAGGGCCAGATCTGGCATCCATAAACGTCCCGCTAACTCACAGATGAGTTTAATGAGCTGTCAATTCCTTTTGATCCACCTGCTTCTCCAGAACTTATCTGTCCCACAAGACAAACTAAACATGCTTCCCTCTCATCAGTGAACAAGCACACAGAGCAATAACTCTCACTTGCAGGTATCTTATTTGTAAATAGAGATGCATAATCAAATACTCTCATGGACTACTGGAGAAGGAAGTGTTTATCCGACAGTGGGTTTAATTGTAGCCCCGGTCTTGGGCTGATTAACACTTCAAATTTATGACTGCAGCTTCTGTGTTTACTACTGGATGTTTAAAGAGAGAGGATGCAGGTGGATCCTCTCATGCTGCTGATCAAACCTTAGACTTTGTGTAAAAAATGTGAATATATATTAAGTCTACAATCTCCAAAACACAGTCGGAATGCACATCTGACATGCTATTTGGGCAGTATGCGTCCCGAGACGTCCGTGTGCTCATTGAGCTCAGCCTGACGGTCTGATAGTTAAACTCCAGCAACAGTTGAGGCTAAAACGGACATTTTCTTTATAATCAATTATTTTTCATTACCTGCTGATTATTATCTCAATTCGTTGAATAGTAGATGAATTATTAATTAAGATTCATCAGACATCAGAAAACTGTGAAAAATGCTCTTTGCCATTAGCCAGAGCCTAAGGTGAGTTCTTAAGATGCCAGTGGAAACCCCAAATATATTCTGTTTTGAGAATAAATTCAAGTTAAGGAAAAGCATCGCATGCTCACCTTGCTTGTAAAATATGTGGCATTACACCACTGAAATCAGTAGGTCGTGTGTTAAACAGAACCATGTGAGAAGCCATCATTGGAAGAAATACCTGGCAGGTGATTGGATGAACCATCTGTCTTTCACGTCCGCTATTGTTGTTTTGAACAGTCTCGTCCGTCACACACACAAACCCAACCGTAGCTCCTTGCCGGACGCTGATTGGTTCGGCCCGCTGCTGTTCGGACCACAAACGTACTACTTGAAGCTAGCGATGGCCAAACAAAGCCTCTTGAAGCTTCATCAAGCATTTTCTTTATTTTCTGAGCCGGCTAGATGGTGCTCTCTGTTCAACAAAGGGTTGAAAGCACACTGAACAGCTATTCCTTTATAGCCTAGAAATCTAGACGCACCCTGGCGGCAGCACATTTTATTTGCAGTCAGGGGCGTCTAGGCACTCTCTGTTGACTTGCGAGCTGGAAAAACCAAACTCTAGTCAGGCCATTCACATCATGTATAGAGTCAGTGGGCGGGCGGGACCCTTTGTTGAACTGAGAGCGCCATTTACTGGGCTCAGAGGAGGAAGAAATGGTTCATGAAGCTTTATTTGGACATCACTAGTGAACACTGTCCCATGTCAGTGAAACTGCGTCACTTTGTGACTGAGCAAGTTGGTGGTATCTTAATGAACACCACCAAATTCATATCCAGTATACAGCTCCAGCTAATTCAAAACAACAGCACATAAACTGTGTTCAGCATTTGCATGGGAGGAGCAAGTTCTACTGTATCTGATTGTGACTGTTTTTGTCACGTCTCATGGAAGATTTATTTGTAACACATCAAGAGACACTTTTTAGTCCTGAGACAAACTGCAATTGAGAAAAATAACAGTGCAGGACCTATCATTTAAGCTTTGTTCGTCTGATAACAGGCTTCAGCAACTGTTGTGAGGATTATTAGGAATTCCTTATGTCGTTCGACATTTAAGATGTTTACAACACGTTTTATGACTCAGGAGTCAAGACTGCTTTAAAGGGTTAAACTTGTGGGTGTGCTAAGTTCAATGGCACCTCAGTAAATACATGTACAACGCATTATTGCATCTCTGAAAAACAGGTTAAGGCCAAATTCAGCATGCAACACTGTAAACATTATTGAATGCTTTTCTGGTCCTTTATACAGTCCAAACTATACTGAGGCTGGTTGCATTTAGGGAGCAGCTTGACAGTCAGGTGATCTGCCCTTTCCGCAGACAAGGATGCTCTAAGATTCTAAGACTCTTTTTCCACCTTTCCAACATTGGAATTGGAACGGCTGACAGTTTTTATGATTTACCCCACTTCACACTGATTGGGCAGGCACAAAAATTAGGTTGAGGGCTGGGCTGCCCTTTGAAAGGCAAATATTTGATTAATCGGTCGGAGACCGTTCAGTCGACTGAGATTCTTCAAATCGATTTTGTTGTTGTCAGTTAGCAGTGCACTCAAGAATCAGAATCAGGTTTTCTACACTTACAATGAATTTGCCTTGGTGTTTGGTGCATACAATTAACATATTAAGAGGAAATAATCCGTCGTTCTGTCGTTAGCGTCGTTAGCACGCATTACTTCTGTGGGCTAACTTGGGCTGTGTACTATATTACTTGCAGTAACAATTCAGACAGGCAGCCTGAGTACTAACCACTCTGAACAGAGAAAAACTCAAACGCGAAACATGGTGAGACCCAGCTTGTCATGAACCAGCTCAAATTCACAACAAAATAAGAGAGACCCCACACAAGTCAGGATTAAATTATAGCCAGTCTATATCCACGACGTTCCACTTCCGGGATTGCTCCGATGCCGCCGGATATTCCGCCGTATGTCCTTCTTTTCGGCCCGATGTCCATTGTTGGAATTTTAAACTCCGGTGGATTTCTGAGGACTATGGTTACCTGCTCCTCAGATCTCTGCAGGGTAAATCCAGACAGCTAGCTAGACTGTAGCTATCTGTCCAATCTGAGTTTTCTGTTGCATGACTAAAACAACTTTCCAACATACACATGTTCCACCGAAACAAGTTCCTTCCCGAGGATACTTTGCAGAGGCAGCGTTGCTTCCTCCACAAAGCAGGATATTATACCCAGCCAGACAATATACAAACACCATCATGTGTGCTTCTGGTTGGAGAGTGTGTGTTTTACTCTCACCTTGGCAGGCCAGCTGCCCTGTAACACATGACTGGAGGACACTTAAAGGAAAGTGGCTGCTTAATATTGCAACAGTGCACTATTGTTTGATGTTCCTGCGGTGACCGGTAATGGAAAACAAAGCCTCACTTTGATTGTACTGCTCTGGGTTGTGATGTCAGGCATTACATTGTTTTCCAATATTCAATGTGCTGGGGGGGGAAATTGATTCTTTGAAGTGATTTTATGAGGGCATTGTCACGCTGCTTATTATTGTCTTTTGGTGTATCAGCTCATGCCATCATCAGGCATGTTTAGGTGAAATTGAACCTGTATGTGTTAAGACGCGTTGCATTACAGAATATGCACATAAGGAACACATCATGATCCATTCAGAACATGTTACAAAATATTGAGTGGAATGAGCCATATGTCAAAATGTAAAAAGTTTTAATAAAATGAATGTCAGTGAATACTCAATACCTGTAATAGCACTTGTTATTGGATCCCAAGGGAATTAATATTACTGTTGTCCAAAGGCAATGCTGTTTGACCCTGAAGGATTTTCAAGGTGTACGATGAAACATTGTATTTACTCTATATCATGCACGTTTATAATAATGTCATTCTGCTACCTCTAAAAACTATAAATGACTGTAAATGCTTCTTTTGTCCTGGAAGAGCCCAAAAGCTTAACATTACATGTCATTTAGCTGATGCTTTTTATCCAAAGCGATTTACAATTGCTATATACTGTAATGCAAAGGTTGCATGCCTCTGGAGAAACTAATGGGTTAAGTGTCTTGCTCAGGGACACATTGGTCAATGTATTGCAGTGGGAATTAAACCCAAAGGCATGTGTTATATCCACTGCACCATCACCACCTCTTAAGAAACAGCCATGTGAAAAATGTAAATGTAAGAAACCATGTAATCATGTAAGTTATCATCTAAAAATGAGAACAGTTTCTCCATATAACCAGTGGTGGAAAAAGTATTCACATCCTTTACTTAAGTAAAAGTACTAACACCACACACGCCAAAGTCCTGCATTAAAAATGATACTTAAGTAAATGTATGTTAGTATCATCAGGAAAATGTACTTAAAGTATTAAAATTAAAAGTACTAAATACAGAATTTCTTTTTATGTAACGATGTCAGCAGCACGCTGAGTTTACACATGATAAATGTATCTGTGCCCCTGTATCCTAAATAAAGAACAGTCATTAGAATAAACACAACCGTGCTGACTTTACCTATTACCCAAAAGACAGATGTAGAGCTAGTTTGTTCTCTGCTCCAGCAACACTAGCCGTGGTCTTGTATTGTTTTCCACGAGGAATGGCAGTTTGAGCCAAAATGATGCTGATTGTATTATCTACCTTATGATAACACGGGGAGTGCTGCTGCTTCAGCGTTGCCCTATTTGATATATAGTCTGATATCACAGATTGATACAGAACAAATTACCATTCTATTTGCTCATTTTGTTCCTATCTCTATCATGCTATAAGTAATCAACCAGTGCTGGCTCACCCCATCTGTAAAGGTTACAGTGGCATAGAATATGGCTCGGGGAACATGTCTAAAACTGGCATGGTGTCATCAATTTATAGATGACCAAATCTGTTTAAAATGTGTTTTCTAATAATAATAATAATAATAATAATACATTTGTAGAGCAGTTTTTATTGAGTGTCTAAAATGATGCAAATGAACACAAATCGATGCCTCTGTCACTCCTGCTTAGCATTTTAACACAGATAGAATAATGATGTTGGCATGGGAAAGCAACTGGGTTTAACGATTTCCTATTTTCAATGTCAGAACAGTATTAGCAAGTTAAACATGGTGACAGTCTGAGATGTAAATTGTGATATAGATTTATTTCAGAATCTGTGTGTTTGTGTGGATTATCATGTGAGGTACACATGCTAGAAGGACCCAAACACAGCGTTGAGTTTGAAGTCAATATTCTCTCCAGGTACTGTCAGGATGTTGTGGAGGCTAATCTAACCTTTATCAAGCCTTCACCTGTGTAATGTTTGAGATGGGGATCCATGACGTACTTTATCATACTGTCACAGTGGTATCAAATAGAAAAAGAGGATTTAAATATGTTGTTAAAGTTTGGGTGGTCTTTATCGACGACGTTTCATTTCCAGGATTGTTCAGGTGCGGCTGGAAATTCCGCTGGATGTCACTCATTTTGGGCCAGATGTCTGTCACCGCCCACTTCCTTTGTGTTGGCATTCTAACCTCCGTTGGATTTGTGAGGACTATGGTTAACTGCTCCTCAGATCTCTGCAGGGTAAATCCAGACAGCTAGCTAGACTATCTGTCCAATCAGAGTTTTCTGTTGCACGACTAAAACTACTTTAGAACGTACACATGTTCCACCAAAACAAGTTCCTTCCCGAGGCTATTTTGTAGAGACTCCGTTGCTCCGTCCGGCCCAAGACGATTGTGATTGGGTTAAAGAAATGCCAATAAACCGGAGCACGTTTTTTTCTTATCCCAAAATGCTTTGTGGACTAGCCAGACCTTCCTTTGCAGCGCTGTGGAGGAAGGTCTGCACAGCTATCCAAAAGTTACATTAAATGGCATAAGTTGGGTTTCAACCTGTAGAGGGCAGTTCGCTATACATATTTATAGCAATGTGTAAAATTAAAATACTTATTTTGACCTGAATCCACCAACTCTACTAAATACCCATAAACATTGGTTCAGCTCTAAAAAAATAAAAAAGTGGTTAAAGGTCCCATGGCATGAACATTTCACTTTATGAATGTTTTTTAACATTAACATGCGTTCCTCCAGCCTGCCTATGGTCCCCCAGTGGCTAGAAATGGTGATAGGTGTAAACCGAGCCCTGGGTATCCTGCTCTGCCTTTGAGAAAATGAAAGCTCAGATGGGCCAATCTGGAATCTTCTCCTTATGAGGTCATAAGGAGCAAGGTTACCTCCCCTTTCTCTGCTTTGCCCGCCCAGAGAATTTGGCCCCCCCATGAGAGAGAGACATCATGGCTTTCAAACGAGCAAAGTAGCAGTTGGTCAAGGCGTGTGAAAAAAGGTTTGATGGTGTAATGTGAAAAGAAGGCACAATGCAACAGTGGATATTGGCCATTACATAGTGAATCAGCCTACTATGGCAACATTATTTGAAGTGGAACTGTTTACATGTCCATTACTAGCTCCACCAGTGTATTTACCACTCCAAAACTGAGTACACTCAGCATTCACAATCTATTTACATTCAAGAAGCATGGCTAACAGTCTGATTACTGCTCCAGAGAGAATGTTCTGAATGCCCTACAGCGTTTCAGTCAAGTAGAAAGCAGCTACACTGAGAAAAATGAGACACATGATACATATTATTATTATTATTATTATTTATTATTATTATTATACAACATAGGCATGGTTCTTACATAATTCCATGAATACCTATAGTCATGCAGGGTGGTGACCTTCTCTTTATAAAGAGTGTGCAGGCATTACTTGGTAATATTAAACATACATCACACTAAATGCTGCACATTCATATGTCTTATATTCATTTGAATGATCATATTAAAAATCTAAAAGCTATTAACCATTTTACACATCTAAAAACATATTATTTATGTCAAAAGCAGTCAGATGGCTATTAATTGATAAGAAATGTAATATTTTAATATTTTAATTGATTGACAGCCTTCATTTTTTTGGCTGTCAGTTGATTAAAATATTTAATCGCAACTAATAGCATGATTGTCCATAGTTAGTCTGTCATTGGCAGACCTTCCTATACAGCATGGTGGAGGAGGGTCTGGCTAGTCCACACAGCATTCCTGGATGGGAGAAAAACGTGCTCTGGTTTATTGGCATTTCTTTAAACCAATCACAATTGTCTTGGGTGCTAAGCACAGGACGGTGCAATGGAGCCTCTGCAAAATAGCCTCAGGAAGGAACTTGTTTTGGTGGAACATGTGTACGTTCAAAAGTAGTTTTAGTCGTGCAAAACAGAAAACTCCGATTGGACAGATAGTCTAGCTAGCTGTCTGGATTTACCCTGCAGAGATCTGAGGAGCAGTTAACCATAGTCCTCACAAATCCACCGGAGTTTAGAATGGCAACACAAAGGAAGAGGAAGGTGACGGACATCCGGCCGCACCTGAACAATCCTGAAGGTGGAACGTCCATAGTTAAGTCGCAATTAATCGCAAATTAATCAAATTTTTTTATCTGCTCTAAATGTACTTTAAAAGAGATATTTTTCAAGTTTGTAATGCTCAAGTGGTATTTGAGACTGGATGTGCTCCTATGGTAACTCAGTTCACATGGATATCACATGCAGATAACTTTAGTCTTGTGGATAAAACCATCTGGAAGGGCTTTGAGAGTCAACTTGCCATTTGAGCAGTTTTTTTATGATTATTGATTTAGTTAAAGGTGCCCTGCCACACAAAACCAAAAACGTTTTTTTGAAATATGTTAGGTCCATATGTGTGTTATGAATGTGAAAATGAACTGCTATCTCTTCTGTCAGCTCTAGCCACTGAAAACAAATAAGGGGAGAAATCAGGCCAATTACAAAAGCTGGTCAGTCTGACGTCATACTGCCTGAGCTCATTACTATTCATGAGCTCGTCCAGTTGGGCTGGGTAAAGGATTCTGACAGCCAGGCTCTCATTGGCTAGCTGTTAGCCAATCAGAGTCAAGCAGCTTAGCTCGTTGAATATTAATGAGAACTGGCACAAATCTAGCTGAGTCTTTCTGCAGACTTTCTATACCACGCTAGAATGGCTTGAAACAAGGTAACCAAGGCATTTTTTCCACAAAAAATGTTACAGAGTCCATGGTAGATATTCAGACATTACCACAAAGTAATGAAATACGGGTGACAGGGCACCTTTAAGTTTAGTAAGTATTAAAGCCCGTTACTCAGAACGGGAAGTCTCTCTTTAGACGAAGTGTGTAGCTCTTTTTTTCTGATTCAGGTTTAGGTTTAACCTGCCTCTTCAGAGCGTACGCCACCTCCATGGCTCTCACCGTCTTCCTCTTGGCGTGCTCGGAGTTAGGTGACGGCATCACGTTCTCCAGGAACACCTTCAGCACACGGCGGGTCTCCCCATAGATCAGAACCGAGATGCGCGAAACTTTACGGTTTCTGCTAGCCATCCATCCACAACGTAGTGCTGCATCGCTTCCTGATTTTCCAAACTACCCCGAGGCCCAAATCACGGACCGGGTGTGCGTTGATTGAAAGAAAAGAGTGCAGTTAAAAAGGATTTTGCGTTAACTCGTTATTATCGCGCTCATTTTGACAACTCTAACAAAAATAGAACTAATTGATGAATACAATTACTTGAAAGTAAAAATGTGTACTCTAACAGCCCTGCAAAGTTTAGTGCAACCTGTAGTAACTAAATCTATAATCAAGAAGCTGTGCTAGAACTATATGTATAAATACTGTACCCAAACAGGCCTTGGGAGAGTTACAAGAGTTCCTGACACAGAGAAGGGGACATAAACAATGCAGTTCCATCCGAAATATAAATATTAATGCAATCATAACATTGCATTCAGCGGCATCCAATTAACAGCCGTAGGAGATACCATTTGTAGCATGGACTGTAAATCCATTTGAACAAAGTGAGGGCCACCACCTTTGTGTTGTGTACTAACACATTCAGTGAGGCTGACTGGAAGTAAAGACAGAACATTTATGCAGTCCATTTCATTCAAAGTGCATTAAGGCATAAAAAAGGAATGAATTAAACAAGATACAAGATAGGGAAATGAAAAATCAAAAAATGAAGAAAATGGCAAGTGCAATTTAAAGTAGTCAGAAATGTTAGTAACTCACAGAGGGAAAACATGAAAGCTTTTAGAATCATTTAAAAGGAGGCAGGGTTTAGGCAAGTTCCAGATCCTCTGGAAGGCTATTCACTATACTGTACATGCAACATGAAACTAAACCCTGCTTCGCCCCTGTCTGGAGCAGTTAGCGGACCGCTCCCAGCAGAGGGACAGGTCTACAGGGTTTTTATCGAGAGAGAACGTCAGAGCTGTATTCTGGCTCCGAACCATGGAGGAAACAAAGAGCATCAACCTCTAAACACACTGGAAACGTGTGCATAGATCTGAGATCTGAGACCAGTGGTGGAATCTAAATATGTACATTTACTCCAGTACTGTACTTAAAATGTTGAGGTACTTGTACTTTACTTGGGTCTTTTCTTTTCATGCCACTTTCTACTTCTACTCCGCTATATTTCAGAGACAAATATTGTACTTTTTACTCCACTACATTCATCTGACAGTTTTAGTTACTAGTTACCTTATACATTAAGATTTCTGCACACAAAACACATTTTTTAACACATAGTTTATAAAATCTGATGTTTGATTCTAAAATAAACTAGGCAAAAATATAACAGCTGAGATGATAAGACCATTGAACACACAACTGGTTGGATCCTTTACACTTTCTCCAATGGGAGGGTTTTTCTGTATTGAGTACTTTTACTTTTAATACACTTTTTAAAAAAAAAAATATATATATATATATATATAAATTGTTAAAGTATAAAGTATAATGTTAAAGTATATTTTCCTGACAATACTTACATACTTTTATTTAAGTAACATTTTCAATGCAGGACTTTAACTGAAGTTCTAAGACGTGTAATGTATGTAATGTTTTCAGCTTCCTGACTCTAAATTTGACTTTTATCAACAGTCACTGTTCCAACACTGCTGGCTACAGTTGTGTAATTTAAGGAGTGAGGTTGGGACAGGGGATGTGTCAAACAAACACCTAGGAAAGCCCCAACCTGCCTCCTTTTCTGGTATTTTAGCGCTCTTTAACTTCCTCACCTTACTTCCTGCTTTGCTCAAGTCAGAACTACTCCGGCCATATAGTGTATATTTATTCTTTCTGAATTCATGATATATTTTTTACTAATTTCCACTGAATATGTTCCTGGCTGTGAGTATGTTTGACATATTTCAATAAATAAATAATTAAACATAATATGAGGCTAAAGAGTAATGTGACAGTATCCATCCATCCATCATGAAAGTTCATTCTAAAGAAAATGCTACAGAATAAATTGCATTTAGAGTGATCTACTAATTTATGTTCATTCATTCCATCCAGTGGCACATGACATCTGGCTGTTTTGTCTGTTTTGTTCACGTCCATGTTGCATATTTAATGAATATGGCACTCAAATGAGCTTCAGATTTCGGTATTTTGCCCACCAGTGCTGGGATGGCCTGTTTTGGCTCACAGTTACCATGCTATTAATTCAAAATATCTCGATAAAAGGGTTTTTATGATTGCATGAATGTGTGTAAATGCTGCTTACCATCTATTGTTCAGATTCTCATGCCTGGGCTTCAGGTGTTATCCTCATCCTGACTCTGGCTGTATAACCCTTCCTATTCCTGCTCACTTACAGCTGTTCTGCATCGCCTGGTTTTACAACAGGATAATGACAGAGTCATTCACTCCCATAGGGATTCTGCAGGTTTCACCAAGTCAAATGTAAGAATTTTGAAGTTTTCAGGACCATTATTAATAAAATGTAAGAGCTCTCTCGCAACATAAAGAAAGTAAGATGTCACAGTGCGGAAACATGGTCTGAAACAATTCCCCGATTTCCTCATTGGCATTATAGGACTGGTGTCTAGATTGGCTGCACTATAAGTTGCATATTGGTCTAATTTATAGTCGTAATACAGCAAATTATAATTGGACTAACGACAGAAAGTACTACAACACAAAGGAATAAAAAAAAGTCAAAAAATGAAAAAAATCACGGTAAAACTGCAAACCACCATTGAATCAAAGTAAAACTTTACTCTTATTTGTGAAATAAGCATGTGACCCGTTTCAACTCCCCCCCTTTAAAGAATCGAGAATCGATAACCGGAATCAGAATTGTTAAAATTAAAGTGATGCCCTAACTACAACACAATACTTCAGCGAACTTGAGACTTTTTAAGCCCTTTAAATTTGATAAAAGTAAGACCCCGCAGAAACCCTGTCCCACATAAATGGATGGCATTCCTCGTTCTGAGTCACTAGCTCATGAATTGGCGTGAATTGCGTTTGAGGCTGGAAACACAGCGATAGAAAGTCCTCGTTAGTGAAAGACCCCGAGCATCTGTGCCATTTGCCTACTTTTAGAATGTGTTACATGTGTTTGTTTCTAACTGACATCACTCATAAACCATTTGAGTTCTTTTTTTGTTGTTGCTTCAAGCCTTTTTTTAAACAAAATGACACTAATGGTGTAATGATTGCATGTGCTGGCCATTATCAAACTGCCACTGCGCACTTATAGCTGTCTGGGCTTAGACCCCCATTGTAATGATGAAGAATCCTTGACATGGGCTTGGAGTTATCCGTTACTTGTGATTAATTGTGAAAGGCAGTAGCATCCATTTGGTGTCTATACCAGCCAGTGCCCATGACCTTGAATAGATGAATACTGAGTGAACACTTATGAATGAATAATTATGAATAATTTATGGTAATAATTTGTTGTATTGTCGAATGCCTATAGTGTTCATAGAGCATTTGCACTTAAAGTGTTTCCACCATATGTAGCCATTCTGGTGGTTCCAGGGAGTAGTTTAGTCAAGGTTTTAAAAAAAAAAGATTAACAAGGTCAGCTGTGATCTACGCAAACATGCAGGACATGACAGCTGTACGTATAGTGCTTCACTTGTTTAACTAATTCACAGTCATACAGTATGCTGCTGCAAAGACTCAAAGGAAAGTGGCCAGTTGTGAACGTATAATGGATGGATAAAGCAAAAAAAAGTAACAGTGTGTTTATGACACCTAAAAGAAACAGATGGCAGGCATGACAGAAGTAGAAATGTGTTGACTTTAAACTGCTTGGTGTATTATTAAAAATGCAATGTTTCTTACTTTAAAGGTGCAATATGTAATATTGTGTGTAATACTGGCAGCTAGCGGTTAAAATAGTTACTGCAGTACAAATTCAAAATACTGGAGAGTCGTTTCCCCCGCCCCCTCCTGCCCAGACTCGAAGTTCACGGAGGTTGCAAGGCTGAGACCGCAGCATTCACAACAATGTTGCTAGATGCTTTTCTCACATAGCCAGACATTACTTCACAGCACAGCAGAGTAGCTAACGTTAGATGCTAGTCTCACATAGCCAGACATTACTTCACAGCACAGCAGAGTAGCTAACGTTAGATGCTAGTCTCACATAGCCAGACATTACTCCACAGCACAGCGTAGCTAACGTTAGATTCTGGCTATATTGACAGTCATAAAAGCCCGTGCTCATTCGGGGCTCTGTAACCAACTGACAGACACACTTTTTCGGTTTAAAATTACAGTATGAACCACTAAAAACACAACAACCTCACCGTCCTCTCCACACGCCAGTCAGGCACACTTCCTCGGCTTAGAATTACAATACGAAACGCTAAATATACCACTACCTTGCCGACGGAACACACTTCATTGGCTTAGAATTACGGCAACAATCGCTAAACACACTGCAAACTCACAGTCCTCTCTTTCTGATTTACAGCCCCCCTCTCGTGGCTTAAAATAACTCACCGTTGTCGGCTCCAGCCGCTGAAGAGGCTACATGCTGTAAACGGCCATGGGCTTGCCTGGTCCCCCGGTAACGTTAGCAGTAAGCAGGGTTAGCAAGGCAGCGTTAGCCAGGACCAGTCGGGATCACTTTACTGTCTCAATTGTTTTTGCAAGTAACCAACTCCGGTACTCTAGCTATATAATTCAATGTGAGTACACAAATGTTGAAATGACAAAAAATGCCCCTAGTAGCTGTGATAAATTAGCCTGAAGCTAATGCTTACCTGTTCAGGAGGAAATAAGCGAATTCGCGTCCTTTTGGGCTCTAAGCTGTCTCCATCTTTCAAATACATCTCCAATATTTACCAGGGGGTTGTTACGTCTCTGGTCACGAACCAACTGTTAGAAAAATGCTGTTTTCTTTTTTTTCGGTCGGGTAGAATCTATCTCTGTTGATCCTGTTCGTTTGTTTGCTGCTTTCATGGCTGTACTACCGTTACAGCTGTAGCGTGCTGGGTTTACGTTTTTACAAGTATATCTGGCAACCCAGCCTGGCTGTCAAACTGGGCCGTTGATAACAACACACAGATCAAAACATAAACATATGTAATATTTGTACTGTAATAAATCCAAAAATGACACCAATGCCTCATCAGATATTAAGGAAACATGTTAAACTGAAATACTATCTTTTCTGACAACAATGCTAATTTCAGTATTTTTCTTTTTGAAATTTACATTCCGTGACGGAATTTATGTTTATGTTTTGATCTGTGTGTTGTTATCAACGGCCCGGTTTGACAGCCAGGCTGGGTTGCCAGATATACCTGTAAAATGTAAACCCGCACGCTACGCTGTAACGGTAGTACAGCCATGAAAGCAGCAAACAAACGGAGCAGAAGACTAATCTTCCGACCTAAAAATAGAAAACAGCATTTTTTCAACGGTTGTGACCAAAGCGCTTAACCTGGTAATATTGAAGGTATTTAAGATGGAGACGCTTAGGGCCCAAAGCAAAGTAATGCCATTTCTCCTGGAAATGGCGGTTAGCTAACTATTTATCACGGCACTAGGGACTGTTGTTATTAATATAATTACATTGAATTACTGGAGTTGATTACTTTAAAACGGTTAGTGAACCAGTCGATGTTCCTGGCTAACTGCTGCGCTAACCTGTTAACTGCTAACGTTACCGGAAGGAACCAGCAGCGGGCCTGGCTGTTTACGGCATAGCCTCTTCAGTGTGGAGCGTAACGGTGTTATTACAAGCAGAAGGCAATATATGAAAACGACTGTGGTTTGCAGTTGTTAGCGTTGTACCGTTGTGTCAAGTAATGTTCTGACAGGGTTTATGTTTTGTAATTTAAGCCGGTAAGCATGAACTGATGTGAATAGCGATTATACTGTAATTTTAAACGGCATGTTCTTTCTGTCGTGGTTACAAGGCGGATGACGACTTTATGACTGTCAATACCAGAATCTCGTTACTGTGCTGTGTAAAATGATATTGACTTATGGTTAACATCTAACGTTAACTACTCGTGTGTGTAATGGCTGTCTGTTATAGTCTAACGTTAGCTACTCTGCTGTACTGTGAAGTCCTCTGGCTATTGACATCTAGCAACATTGTTGTGATCTCAGCTACTCCGTGTTAGTTGGGCAGGAGCGGCCGTATTTAATTTGTACTGGCTATTTTAACCTTCATACAATACATATTGCACCTTTAATAGATATCCATCTCTGTCTTGTGTTTTGGTTTTGGGTTTTCTCTCATTGTGCTGGATATTGTAATTGACTTTTTACGTTTGTATTTACTCATTTATTTATTCATTTATATTTTGTGTGTCCGTGTGAAGCACTTTGTAACTGTGTTTAAAAAAAATAAAGCTTTACTTACTTACCTAAAAAAAGAATTAGCTGCGAATACAGCTTCTAGGTCAACAGTGGCTCAGTAACATATTCTGTACTTAAAATGTCTGTCACACTTGTGTGTCCTGTGGGGAGTATTTCTCCACTATTTCTGATTCACGTCTCGAGTTTGATGGAGCACTGTGATAGAAGTGGATTCCCATACGGCTGTCTCCTCTGACCCTGCAGTGGCAGTAGGAAATGACAGTATGAGTAATGCTATTCATCCAGTGTGGTCCATTGAAGGCTAGGCATTGTGTGTTGAGAAAACAATAATCTGTCTTTAATATGAATCCTTTGTCACCCATTCTGTCCCAGGGACTCTGCGGGGCGTGTCGTAACCTTCTCTTTTTCTTAGACACATTTTCCAAACTGCTTTCCAGAGAATACTAAAGATATGCAAATTTGGGACTTGGCGTATATTCATGGTAAATGGAACTTTTCACAGGTGCTGACATTTTGGCCAGTGTAGCGGGATGATGATTATGGGCTACGTTCACTTTATGTTAGGCTGTTGTTGGCTCTTTGCATCATTTTGAACACTGCAGAGTGAAATGGTCTATTTAATCCTCATATCTCACAAACACACAATACGTCACAAAGCAATGCATTGTACTTTCCATCCTACTTTTTAGGTCAAGCAAGGGCCATGAGTGCCAAATACCATACCAGCCCCGTTGAGTATTTTTATCCATTTGCTATACAGTATAGCGAGTCTGAGTTAAAACTATACATGTAGGCCCATGAGGTGGAAGCTGACTCACAGATGTATCTAATTCAATGTCTTTTTTAGTACACAGTCCGTATAGCAGCATGTGGCATAAACTGTAGACATGTATTATTTCATTATTTGTCCAATGCTGCTGAGAAATCATCTATTTTTGTGTCTGGCACCTGAAATATTAATGCGTTGTGCTGCATGTCGCATAATAAAAAAAGGTTCTAGGTTTGGAAAATAATAGTAGAAATCACAGTACCTGTTGGTTGGGGGAGCAGAATGTGATTCATGTGATTGTCATTCTGGGGATTTTGGCATTAATCAAGAGCTCACAAGTTGAATCTTACATTCTTGTGATGAGCATGCTCCTCAAGTTTGGCTCCGAAAATCCGGTTTGCAAAACATGACCACATAAGATGAGTGTATTCTATTATGTTTTTTCATTTTTGTGTTACTTTCCAGCAAGCATTTCAAATTCCCAGTGTGCACTATGGTCCACGTTGCTGTTGACAACAGTGTTGGACCGTTGGGGATATAAATCACCATTTGACACCGGTCGCTGCCACTTTTAACCTGACAAAACAAGGACCTTTACTGTGAGATTTTACACCCACCTGCGAATGCTGCCATTTGTATTTGGTAGAGTGCAAACACATTTGAGTAAATGTGTTTGGACACCTTTTCAGGCTTCATGCTGTGTCAGTATGCAATGGAATCTGATGAAATATAACCAACAAATAAAGTTTTAAGGAGGACAGCGACAAACAGGGGAGGACATGAGTGTGCCCTTAGGGGCTGGTTTAGATTGTGTTGTGCAATACAAATGGATAGGACCTTGAATACAGACTGGATATATGATAACACATAATTCATTGTAACCACAGTTAGAAAATGAATGGATATTTGGCATTGGAGTAGAGCCTTATATCTGGTTGAGCTTTGCTCAATAATTCAAATTCAGAAGATATTTTAAAGTCACCCACATTTCATGAAATCCTCTGAACAGTGGAGTTTTACAATTCACTGTGCAGTGAAAGCAGAAAATATCTATCTATTGTTAAATGATTTTGCAGAGGGGAATGTGGGGATCTGACATACAGTAAATGGATGCTGAAGCTAAAATGTGAAAAATACAAATACCCCCCTACTGTTTCTGACAATGCACAAAGGAAACGTTGAAAGCAATTAAATACATTTTAAAATGTAAAGATGTTTGTGAGAATAACCTGTACCGATGAAGAAGTCTAAGGATGTGGTCTCAATGCAGGTGGTCTAGGTTATGATGGCACTAGAGGAAAAGTCAGTGGGTCACCAGCATTGTTGAAAGTAGGATTGATTCGGTAACACTTTATAATAATGGTACATGAATTATCATGAATTCATGCATGAAAAAGCAGGCATTCATTCATGTAGTACTTCATGAACTATCAGTAATGTACAAGGATTAATGGTATATCATGCATGACTTAATGCATGAACAAAAAATGAATGCATCAATTGAGGTATTTGAATCATCATGATTTCTTATTTATTAATATTCATGTCTTCTTCAAAAAAACTGACCAGTCCCAGCAGTGTACATACAGTATATTCTTAAAATAAAAAGTACTAAAATACTTCTTCATTACTTCATCATGTTTGTGGCCCTTCAAATAAAGTGCTGACCTGGTCCATCTTTAACATTGATATATGAGATATGGTAACTTAAGGGAAACATGCAGATGAATGGCGGTAGTACCCGGAGGTCCACGTTTATCCGGACGACACACTATAGAAGGGTTGAAAATCAACAACACTGGCTCTAGTCGTTTGCTGGTGCCTGTTAGGTGCTGATTTTGTCGGAACGTCAAGACTGGAAAAAGACTGACTCGGATTGAGTTTTATGACCACCTTACACCAAACTATTGAGACTACGGGAGCACCCCCAACTCTTGCAAGACTCTCAAGATTTCAATCCGATATTGGAAATTTGTCTGCAACAGTGGAATCGTTTGAAAAGTCTTTTGGTGTGAGGTCATCATAACAATGCTATAGAGCCACGCCGCCAGAGTGGCTAATAGACAAAAAAAAAAATATATATATATATATATATATATATATATATATATATATATATATATATATATATATATATACATGAAAAATGCTGAAATGGTCCATTAATCAACTTTGTCTTGCCACACTGATGCAGTTAAGCTCCAAAGAGAGGATGGACAATTTCATTTGAAACACAACTTGAAGTGTAATCACGACAAACACCAAGCACAAACCATGTTAGCATGCAGTTGAGAAAAGTATACTGACTGTCTGCTAAGTGTTACAGCAGGAGAGTTTTTGACAGTTCACCCATTGTTGGCCTCTCTCCAAGTGCTGGAGCTCACAAGTGCAGCCAATTTGAAAGCTGTCTTCTGTCTGATGTTAAGGTCTGTGACCTATGCCATCTTGTCAGCAAGGTGTCTTAGTTGGGGAAAACCCTTTCCAAACGATGAACTAAATACCTCACATGACGGTACTCTGTGCTGTTTTCTTTACAACTCCACTGCAATGGATAAAGGTTACCTTCAGTGAATTGTGATTATTATAATTAAATCCCTTGCTATGTAGCATAATCATTCTATCTTTTCCTTTTCAATGATTGATTACTCCCTGTATCCCTGTTGAACCATATGCCATTGAACAATATTACCTCATACCTAAACGACACACTAGGTCATGAATGGACTTCACAGACAACAGAAGCATCACCACACATGACGGTAGTTAATACTACACTTGGCAGCAGGTCATGTTAGTCTACCGTTAGCTACGCTGTCTTAAACACGGTTAAAATGCTGACAGCTAAACGGTCTAAACTTCAATGGAAAGGATTCCAACACTGGGACGTCCAGCAGTCTGCAGCTAAAGACACAGAGGAGACAAGCTGACCTTTGAGACACCGTGGTCACACAGGACTTTATGGTGTGTTCAATTGCGTTCTCATTGTGCACTCAATGTTTATTGTTAAGTACCCTTCTGCCATCTAGTGGTTCTTCTTTTTGTCGATTAACAGCAATTGATATATTGATATACAGCAATAAGTTATTGTTAATACATTTTAAATAAATCATTTACATTCGACCATATGGCCTTAGCAATAACCAAGCTGTTCTTTAATTTCACAGATGTTTTTTCTTTTTTTTTGAAGTATCAGTTTAGGCACTGTTTAGTGCCACTGTATCGGAAAAAAATAAAAACGATACCCAACTATAATTCAGGTAAGTGGGCCAATTTCCACTTTAAGGTCAAAGAAACACATTGGAAGAGAAGGGTTTATCCCTGGACCAGCTCGGAATGATAGTTGTCCACAGAAAAAAAAAGGATCACTAATGCTCTTCTTTCCAGAATAGCTCCTGACAAGGTGCCCTTGAGCACTTAACCTCTGGTAGCTCCACAGGAGTGACTCAGTAGCTAGCAGAGAGGACTGCACTGGACAGCTGTGAACATGTGCCATTATGACCATTATGAATATGAAGCAGGACAATGCTGAACACAGCACGGACTCTCAAACGTCCCTCAACGTCTTCACAGAGCAACTACAGAGGAAGACTAATGAATAGAAAGCTTCCTCCTGTTGGACCTTCAGCTGACTGCAGCCGCTCGGCATGCATTCAACTAAACCCACCAGCAGCACGGCAGAACCTGCCAGAGAAATGGCAGGAGAGGGAGATAACCTTTTATATTCATATTTTATGACCTAATACATGTATATACCTAGGCAATTTAGTGAGTGTTTTTTCAGCTTTGTCAGTGTGTGTAGGGCTTTTTAAGTATGTTGTGCTAGCCTTAATATTAACTTCGTGTTTTTATCTGCTTGTTGCCAGGATTTGCTACTGGAGCATTTCTCTCCCAAATGAATAACTACTGTGAAAAATTGGTTCCTGTATATTTCTCAGTGGAAAAGTGGAGATAGACATAAATAATATAGTAATATGCTGCACAAGGGCATAGGTTTGGTTTTAACAATACTAGGGAAATTCTTTGTGTGTGTGTGCGTGTGTGTGTGTGTGTGTGTGTGTGTGTGTGTGTGTGCTTGGCCTTACTCTCTTGTTTATGTCATACCTACTGTAGACATGTGCCTGCATACAGTGCACCCACACACATAGAGATTACTCTGCAAAACACTTTCATTGTTCAGTATGTCTTCACTCCTCAAAATAAATTACTTTATTACAATAAATTACATAAATAAATAATGTGCTACTCAGTTCTGCTGTAAGCTATTTTCTGAGCTTTTATAAGACTAGTACAGTGGCCGTTCAAAATGTGCCTGTTTGGAATGGGCCGGTTGCTTGTTTCTCCAAAACCAAACTGTAGCCCAGAATGACTTACAGAAGGACCCCAAACCACTTAATATGCAACTCCCCTGTATAGCCTATTCTACTGACTTACAGTGTAGGCTACGTCTACATCAGAGGAAGACATTGTGCTACTATATTTACCTGACAGAGAACGGGGCAGATTCAGAATGTAATCACAAAATATCACAATGACAATGTGGAACAATCAGACATTAGCCTCATGGACTCATGTCAGTGTGCTACCCATCCGGCCCTTTATGAGAGCTAATCAGCACATATCTGCGTTAATCAACCACCAGAACCGGAGGGAGTAGCCTACAGAGACAATCTCACATTTAGCTACGGACTGTTTGTGTGTGTGTGTGTGTGTGTGTGTGTGTGTGTGTACAGAGAGAGAGAGAAACAGAGCTAAAGAGAGCGTGAGAGAGAGAGAGAGAAAGTATGAGAGGCCGTATAGGAGGTAATTCATACTTCTGTCTTACACACACTATCATAATCTTGCATATACACCACTATACTCATACACACACACTATTATAATCCTTTTACATGTATGTATGAGATGGTATAGTTGTGTATGTGAGAGAGTATAGTAGTGTATGTGAGAGAGTATAGTAGTATGTGTGAGAGAGTATAGTAGTGTGTGTGAGAGAGTATAGTAGTGTGTGTGAGAGAGTATAGTAGTGTGTGTGAGAGAGTATAGTAGTATATGTGAGAGAGTATAGTAGTATATGTGAGAGAGTATAGTAGTGTATGTGAGAGAGTATAGTAGTATATGTGTAGTATATGTGAGAGAGTATAGTAGTATATGTGAGAGAGTATAGTAGTATATGTGAGAGAGTATAGTAGTATATGTGAGAGAGTATAGTAGTGTATGTGAGAGAGTATAGTTGAAAAGGAAGTTGGTTTGATCAATCAGGAAGACAGCTTAAATTCTCACTTCCTCATTGGCTAAAGGGGCCATTTTAAATTATCATTATCTGGTGGGCTTGCTGCTTTGAAAGTACAGCTATCACCAACTCAGAGGAACAAGGAACATTTAAATCAAGCAGCATAAACTTTAAGGAAAAAAACAACCTTTTTGGACGAAAACATTTATTCTTATTTTATTTAGTTTCTTTTTCAAGGTCAGTTTTTGTTTGTGGAAGTATATGGTAATGAGGAAAACATTACTATCTTTTTCACTGATACACTGCGGTGTGTTCAGAGAATTGTGAGGGAAACTGACAATTTGGGACATGACATTTTGGAAAGATTAATTTCTGAGCTCAATGGTTATAATTATAATAATAATAATAATACATAAGTTTTATATAGCGCTTTACATGGAACTCAAAGACGCTTTACAAATAAAAGAAACAAACAAACAAACATACTCGGACGATCTCTTTCTTGCTATTGATTAACCAGCAGTTTGAAGAGGATGACAATCAGGGAAGCTTTGGTGTAGAGCTGAAGATCTTTGACCGAACCCGACGGGACCCGACGGGACCCGACGGGACCCAACAGGACCTGACAGGACCCGACAGGACCTGACGGGACCTTAATTTCTATCATTTTACACGGGCTCGCGATCCGAGTTGCGCGCAGCAGTGCAGAACATTTTAGTTAGGAGTGACAACGCTGAAATGAATGAAGTACATTTTGAGACTTCAATGTTGTTGTTCCAGAAAATGACTTTATTTTCAATTAAAGTTATGAACAGAATTCTAGAAACTGTAGACCCACTAGCCAATGACGGTAACCATGGCATTCTATTATTTTTTTAGCCTAGTGATCTCTATCAGTGAGCAACTTCATTAGTGTCAAGGCAATTAATAAAGGTTAATAAAAGGCCAGTGAAAAGTTTTCTTTTTAGTCAAATGATTATTCTATTCCATTTTATAAATAGATTTTATTCATTGTTATCGAAATAGAACATAACCAACATACAAGTCAGAACAGGAAGGAAATAAACCACCATTCACACCAAAATGACTTCAGGTAGCGCACGACTGTCCTTACCCCAACAAGTTAAAGAAGAGGAGAGAAAAGATAAATAAATTTAAAAATAAATAATAAAAATAATTAAATTAAAAAAATAACAGAAAAAACAAAAAATTAAATAATACAAAAATATATATATATAAAATTAAAAATTAAAAAGGAAAAAAAAATACACATACATACACACACACATATCCATATATATATATATACATACATACATACATACATATACACATAAACATGTATACCTAGATACATACACATGTGAATTAAAAACCAAGTAAAAATACAATCAGTCACCCTATACACATACCTTGCCTTCTCTCAACCATGTATAGTTGAGTTAAAATATAAATTTTACCAGTACACAAGACAATAGCAGGGGGGATGATTATTCCATTTTTAATTGTTTAAACAAGACATTAATAATGTATTAGGAAATGGTGAGTTATTGACAACGATGCCTCTTCAATTTAGTCAAGTTCAACAGGCAACAGATTTTAATAATGTATATTAAGGACTTCTTGGAAGTCATTCCTGACCAAATCCCTGAGTGTTTTTTAATGCAAAATCCATAGTTTCCTTAAAATCCTCGAATTTTTTCAGGACTGGCAACCGCAGGCAGTTAATGCATGTGTTTGCGGTGGGTAAATGACGGCCTTGTCTGAGGGGCAGCTCATGGAGAAAAACCACTGAAGGTAGTGGGGAGAAGCCCAGGGGTGGAATATCATTTGCTCCCGTCGTAAAGGCCAGGATACCCCCAAGTTGCAAGGGTCCCTCTTGCTCTGAAAAAGAAATACACCAAAAACAAAAGTTAAACCTAGCATGTAGAAAACTTTTAAAAAGGAGGGAAAGACAAAGACAGACAGAAGGGCATATGAAAAGATTTTTATTCCATAACTAGCAATAATACTTACCCTCAACATCCAGCAGGTAGTCCCTCCAAAATGCAGCCACACATTCCTCTGCCCTTCTTTTGTTCCTGCCCACTGCTGACAGTTCTAGTACATCCGCTGTGAGTGGGGATGGCTCGTGACAAAACAGCGGTCTGAAAGCATCTGGGTGCATTCTTATTGCATCAAGAACACCAAGGGTCTTCATCCCCTCCCTGAACCTGTAAAAATGTATCATGAGAAGATACAAATATAATTTTTCAAATTGGATAAATTATCACACAGCACATGGAAGGGATGACTTATAAGACAGTTCAGTGTTTGTTGATTATGCAAAAAGGCCTTGTCTTTGACAACTATCTAAAACGTGATGTTCTTTAAGTTATTTTATATGATACATGCAAGCCTTTATTCAGAGTGTTTGGTTGTACATTGACTTTTAAAAATATGTTAAAATCTTTCATTATTCTTAATCCTTGTAAGCTGTTCAGGTCTGTGGGACCCATTTTCAATGTTTGCTAAAATAAAAATGATGCTATTTATTATTTCTTCTAAATCAAACTCATTGGCCTTGGCTCATTTTCTTTGAAGAACATAAAAAATAACTTATTTTCAATTAGTGTACACGGTACACCCCCCTACACATAACTAATACAAATGAGGTGTTCGGGTCTACTGGACCCAAGTGTAATTATTACAGTGTAATAATTGTAGGTGCTACGAAACTTTGTACCTGCTATTCTCACACAAAGTTAAAAAATTGTTACATTTCAAGAACTTTCACCTGTTCTGATTAAGTTCTAAGAAATAAGCACCAATAATGATAATGATTGATGATAATGAATGAAAAATCTTGTTTCTATTTTATTTATTTTTTTACCTTTTTTATAGTTGGAGTAAATGGCAAATATGAACCATAAATGATGTATCTATCATTGGTAATTGAGCTTAAGTAAACCTCTGTTTAGTATTTTTATATACATGTTTATGGCTGTATTGATTTAAAAACCTAATAATGTGGTGGGTCCAACATTGGCTGTGGAACAAAAATATGAACACCTTAGAAGGGTTAATTATGTTTGCTAAAAAATGGAGTTACACAAACCTTTGAAGTGCTCCACTAACTCGATGAACCAGCTGAAACATGATGATATCCTCCACCAAGAGATCTTTGTCTTCTATGCGTTTCAAAGGCCTTAGACGCCCAGCATTGGCCAGATAATCTGTAATAAATCATTGTATAGTATGAACAACACAAGATTAGATAAATTAAACAAACTGTTCTTTCCTGGAGGCCAGGCCTGTATGTGATGATGAAATTAGGTGATGCATGAATTTATATGAATGACATCTTTTATTTAACTCCTTTAATCACAGTAGTATATTTAACACTGACCAAGCCTGGTTTAAACATTCATATGAAAGTCAGAAACAAATCACACAGATTGCAGAAATATAAAAACAAATATGTGGCTTCACCACACAAGAGTGACATTCTAAAATGCTTAATAAGCACTTGAGAGCCCTGCTTAGCAGTATTTAGATTATTATTCACTGTAATAAACATATGTAAACATGTATATTGCACTCTTTAATAATAATAATAATAATACATTTTATTTATATAGCGCTTTTCATGGTACTCAAAGACACACACAGACTAAATATCGTCACCCAGTCAGATGATTGCAAGACCGAGCATTCTTATTTAACCTATCTTTGCTGTAAAACGCCTATCTACGCCTACTCTCTCTTTACCCAAAGATAGGTGAAATCCAATAAATGCAGAACTGCGTTGCAATAAGCTGCGCACTGATAGCAAATTACAATGTGTTTGAAATTTAATAACAGGAGCGCAGCAATGGGTACTACAATTACCAGTATGCTTCCATAACTGCTGCTGCTAGCTTTTTCTCCTAGTCAAAGTCAAATGTACATTGTACAGTAAAATATACTGTGGTTAATCAAAGGGCTTTACAGACAATGTGTCGTCTCTCTCATGTAAGCAGATTTAATTCGGAAACCTGATTTCTGAAATTATTTCACACAGCTTGATCAAACTTGCTTGATCATATTAACTAGCACTAGCTAGCTAGTGGAGATATTGCAAAGTTTTCAATGGAAAATGGCTAGCCCGTGTTATGTGGGTAGCAACTAGTTAGCAGCGCTAACGCCACGACCATGCTAACATGAATTTGGGGGAACACTGCAGATAGAATGACGTTAATAAAAAAGGGGTCCTATGTCAATGGTCCTATTTTTATCATCAACTTACCTCTTCCTGGATTTCGACGACGATCCACCGAAACGCTGTCTCGTCTGGTAACGGGGTCCTCCGTGTTCCATTGAGCTAGCTAGCTAGAAGTAGCAGTGCTAGCCTGGAGCCAGGTCTGACTGGATTTACAGTTCCACCCCTGAATAATCTCTGCATCTCCGAATCAGAGCTCTGTTGGACTTAATTTAATTGTCGAGACATCGTTGACAATAGCTCACCTTTTTTTTTAATTTCCGAAATTTTAAACCCACACATCCTCTCTCTATCCATTACAGCTCCACTTCAGCCAAACTATTATAATGACAGTGCCGATTTGACCGTCCACCGCCTCTTCTTCTTTGTCAACCAATCAGGAGCTGAGTAATCAAACTGCCTTCCGTTTCACGTCCGTTCAAACATACTCTCTCCACACACACTACTTTACTTTCTCACAACACTATATACTCTCTCACATATACTACTATACTCTCTCACACACACACTACTATACTCTCTCACATAACTATCTATACTCTCACACACATACTATACTCTCTCACACTACTATAATCTCTCACACAACACTACTATAATCTCTCAACACACTACTATACTCTCTCACATATACTACTATACTCTCTCACACACACTACTATACTCTCTCACATATACTACTATACTCTCTCACATACACAACTATACCCTCTCATACATACATGTAAAAGGATTATAATAGTGTGTGTGTATGAGTATAGTGGTGTATATGCAAGATTATGATAGTGTGTGTAAGACAGAAGTATGAATTACCTCCTATACGGCCTCTCATAATAAAGAATACATTGTAGTGTTGTCTTTTTCGTCAACAATATTGCATGATATCACCACAGTTTAATGACAGCGGCGTTGTCTTGTCTCTCGTGCGATGTCCATGTAAGCAATCCTCTGTTGATCCAGGAAAGCGAAGAAGAGTTTGGTTGTTAACGTTATATCCAGTAATCATGCAACGCAAAAAAGTCAAAGTCAAAGCCGTGGTAATAGGCGTATGATTTGCTTTTTTTAAACTGCGGTATTAACGTAATAAGCTATAAGTGGTGAAAGTTAGAGGCAAACTTACACAACAGTTGCGATGTTTCTGTATGCTATTCGCTAATACTCCAGGAAAATGAAAAAAAGTTAGTTTGGTATATCCAGCAATCACGTAACATTGGATGTAACGTTGGAAGCAGGAAAAAGTGTACTAGAGTCAAAGCCAGTACCTGAACTGAAATCAACAAACAGAATTCTGATGTAGGTGATGTGTGTAGGCTGATTGACCGGTAGTTGGATTATTTTAAATGACATGGTAGTACCTCGCTGATCATTTTCCAAATACTGTGATTGGAGAATGTGGTAATTACAGTATCTTAATACAACCTTGAACATTGCATCGCGTGTTATTCTTTTCTCCTCAGCGTCATGGCATTTGTCTGATTCCTAACATCTCCTGTTTGATTCACCTGGAATCCTCCTTTCAACACGCTCCCTGAAGCTTTCTGTATTGTCACTCTGGTTGCTGATAGTGAGTTGTCTTCCATTTGCCCTATTCATTCAAATTCCCTTCACACTGTCATTTTTCCCAGCATTCAGCACCACACATTACTTTATGCCGGGACGTGTTAATCTGTGAACCTGAAATGTCTTGTTTTGCTCAATTTACTGTGAATGCTGTGTGTGTGCTGTGTGTGTGCTGTGTGTTTGTGTGTGTGTGTGTGTGTGTGTGTGTGTGTGTGTGTGTGTGTGTGTGTGTGTGTGTGTGTGTGTGTGTGTGTGTGTGTGTGTGTGTGTGTGTGTGTGTATGTCGGTGTGTAGGTATGATAATAACAGAGAGCAGAGAGCTGCAGACTTATCACCTGTCACTTAAAGTGCTCATATTATGCTCATTTTCAGGTTCATAATTGTATTTAGAGGTTGTACCAGAATATGACCAGAACTATACTGGAATAGTACCAGAGGTTTATGTGGTTTAATTTTCAAAAAACACCATATTTTAGTTGTACTGCACATTGCTGCAGCTCCTCTTTTCGTGTGTTGAACTCTCTGTTTTAACTACAGAGTGAGACATCTCACTTCTGTTCCATCTTTGTTGGGAGTCACACATGCTCAGTAGCTAGGTAAGGACTACTAGCCAGTCAGAAGCAGAATATGAGGGCGTGCCCTGACAGTAGCTAGGTAAGGACTACTAGCCAGTCAGAAGCAGAATATGAGGGCGTGCCCTGACAGTAGCTAGGTAAGGACTACTAGCTAGTCAGAAGCAGAGTATGAGGGCGTGCCCTGACAGTACCTAGGTAAGGACTACTAGCCAGTCAGAAGCAGAATATGAGGGCGTGCCCTGACAGTAGCTAGGTAAGGACTACTAGCTAGTCAGAAGCAGAGTATGAGGGCGTGCCCTGACAGTACCTAGGTAAGGACTACTAGCCAGTCAGAAGCAGAGTATGAGGGCGTGCCCTGACAGTACCTAGGTAAGGACTACTAGCCAGTCAGAAGCAGAGTATGAGGGCGTGCCCTGACAGTAGCTAGGTAAGGACTACTAGCCAGTCAGAAGCAGAGTATGAGGGCATGCCACGCTAGCAGCTAGGTGAGCATTATAACGTGTTCCAAAGTGGCCCACGTTTGTCTCTGAAGTAAAGGCTGGACTACAATAGAGCTGTTTGGAGCAGTTGGTGAACAGAGTTTTCTGTTGGAGATGGTAAGTCCCTTTGGGGGGGACTTTGGGCTTTTTCACTTTGTAAACCTATAATGTGAAGAAAAAAAGATATATAACACAATAAAGGAAATGGAAAAAGCCAAAAAGCATAATATGAGAACTTTAAACCTTTAGGGTATTTTGGATTTAAAAGACATGGCATGAGTTTGTGCAAATTCATGCCAAATTTATAATATCATAATTAAAAAAAAGAAAGAAAAAAAAAGAACTGGCACACAAAGCTGAAATGTCTTTTCATTCTTTCACTGATACATTGATAAATGTTCTGCCAAATCCTGGTTCCATATGCTGTTAATACCCCAGTGCATTCTGAGCCTAGTTTTATTTCATGTTAAATTCATATTCTCCTTTTCACCTGCAGAAAAGAAAGACTGTAACTTGTATTTGGACTAAGACAGCTAATTTTGATGTGAATGTATTAACCCGGCTGAATGAATCAGATCAGAAGTATTAATGTGGTAACTGAGGTGTACAGAAATACTAAGCCCACCCAAATAGCACAACAGTGATCTTTTATTATTGCAAAGACATATACACTATTGTTGGACTATATTCATACTACTGTATATTTACATTCATTGCTATTAGTAATTGAGTAATTTAAAAAAGGTTTTAAGGATGTTTAATAATGCATTCCAATGGCAACCCAGAGTCTCAGCGAAGGAAAACTCTCTACGTCTCACTGTGTTCCAAAATTATAAATTCTTTTAAGTTTAAAGTTCCTTTTTTTTAAATTAGGTCAAAAGTTGCAAAGAAACTCTTGCATCCTGTCTAACTTGCAAAAAAATAAATATAATAGTAGGAAACGTTTTCGGTACTAGACCAACATCTGGCAAAATGAATGAAGGCAGTTCCTTTGCAACTTTTTAAAGCTTTTTTAAAAATAAAATGTCCTAACATGAATCCAACATATTATTAGCAAATACAAATCAGCCTTTATGTGAAAAAAACACATTGATAATAGGCTTACCGGCCTATAGGTAAGGTAGTCACTAAGGTAGCCATCCACAGATACAGTTCATCCTAAGGGTTCACTGTTCCACATGTATGTGTAACATTAAAGGTGTAATAGGTAAGCCTTATAAAACTACCTTTCTGTCCTATTTGCTGAAACTGACCCTATGTTCCAGTAGAACTACATGAAGCGAGTCATTTAAAAAAAAAATCTGGCTCCTCTGGCTACAGCCTGTAGTGCTATTTGCAAAAATCCACCGCTCCCTGTTCAAATGCACCAATCAGGGCCAGGGTGGGTGTCTAACTGCGTGTCAATCACTGCTCATGCACACGCATTCATTCTCCCTTGTGGGCTTAGGAGACTGTTTTGGGCTTTAGCAGAAAGGGGGGAGGGACTGAGAAGTTGTCGATGTTCAAATGTTTTGGCTAAGTCCTGGATCTTCACAATCCTACCTACAGCACCTTTAAAACATGATACATAAAATCATGCCAACAATTATTTTTGTAGCTTAGTTTTCTATGCACTGACAAGGTATGTATGAAGGCTTTAGGCTTTTATTTTAGGCCCAGTTTAATATGCAACAGATAAGGGGTCCTTGGCTTAAAAAACGTTGAAGGCCCATGCTCTAAATGTTTAATGAGAAACCCAAGAATATATACATTTTCCAAAAAGCGCTCCATTCACTTACACAATGTGAGAGGAGATGGATAAGAAACAGGCTCCAAAGGAAAGGAGGATCGGTAAAAGGTTGGATCACACAGATACATCTTCACGAAAGAAGTGTGACACTTCATGATACAAATGTGTGATACCAATCAAGCAGATGAGACAGGCTTTGTTCAAAGTTTTAACGAAATGGAATGGAACAGACAACAAACACACTTTAGTTCACACCAACCCCGCTCCTACTCCTGCGTAGGTGTGGGTTTAGATAACTGGTCCCATAATGTTCTGATTAAATATCCAGATTTTTTTGAAGCACCAACGCTTACAAATTTCATATTGAACCTTTTATCTCTCCTCACACTGTTAGCGAACAGCAATGTGGCGTTCAGGCAGCAGCGACCGTCACTTTTGCTGGTTAAAATGCCAAACATCACCAGTGGGCAGATTACATCAGCTGGAGCTAATCAACATTCATTCTGTATAATATTTTGGCTGTTGCCTGGTTAAAGAGTTTTCTGTGAACTGGTGTGATTAATTTAATCACATTATGGTTGTAAGTGTGTGAGTGCTGTTTATATATATATATATATATATATATATATATATATATATATATATATATATATATATATATATATATATATATATATATATAATCAATCAGTCAATTTAAGGACAATCTCCCAATTAATTTTGAAGGCATATCTTTTTTTTAATTTATATTTTAATGTGAAAAGTCAGATAGAAAAGTAAGCAGGCTACACTTACTTAGTCAGTCTGGATTAAATCAATATTTCATATCTTAGCTTATCTCATTTTACTTCACAATGTAATTAGGCTAAAAACTACAGGGTTTCTGTTCTCAGCTGACAAAAAGTGATCACAGATCTTTGCATTTTAGTGATAAAATGGAATCAAACCTCAGCTTTATCCGCGTATCCTGCAATATCCTAGCCTCGTGAGACCGTCCTGATCTGGCGAGTTCCAGTTTTCCAATCGCAGATCAGTCTGGCATCTTGAGATAGAGAACATTTGGAGCCGTTCGCCAAACGACCGGGCCAATCAGCGTTGGTTTTGAGGCGGGTTTAGGTGGTGATAGACAGATGGTTTATCCAATCAGCTAACCAGTATTTTCAGACAGCGGTACCCCTAATTCTGTTAGCTGCTCGCTAATGCTTTTTTCTCTTGGATCCTTCTTTTGGAATATGGACCAGGAACCTGAAATGGTGCCTTTTATTCGTAAATTCTCGTTACACAAACGGCAAATATCCTTTACCGACATGTTGCTTGCTTGCTGAGCTAACGAGCTATGCTTTGCCTGCAGCAGCAGGGGCTTGTGGTTGTATTTTCATACGCTTCTTTGATCTGATTGGTTGATTTGGCCCGTCTATCACCAACATAGGTGATAGACCAGTATTTTTGCCCCTTCCCAAAAGTTCTCCAACGGAAAGTTCCCAGATGGATATGCCGAGCAAATGCGAAGCAATCCATCTGGTGGAGTCAGGTTAGCAATCTCCTCCTCAGAGCTCCACACTTCCCCTGGAGGTCTAGCATTGGTGATACAGGGATTGTTTGGAACTAAATGAGTGGAGGCCACGGGTCATTTGAGGCAAGTGGGGCAAAGCTGCTGTTATTAATCATTATTAAACAAATTCAGGTCAGTGGCTGGATAGATTTAAGTAGTGTTTTAAATGGACTTGGCTCCAGAGGCTTCTATGTGAGGATAGCAATGAAAACAGGATGGCACACATGTGGTGCCATGTGAGGCTGATTGCCTGTTGCCCCGCTGCATATAGTAATGTGGTCACCATGAACAACGTGGATTATCATCTACAGCACAACATGAGAGCAAACACCTCAGTGTCCACCAGCTGCAGGATATTGTTATAAACCAAACCACTGGTAAAAAATAATGACAGATATAATGTGGAGTGGTTCTTGATAAAAAAAAAAAAAAGGCTAAATTCCATAGTTTTTTGCCTCCTGTGTGTGTCAATGGGAGGATGGTACCTGGTCAAGAACAGAGCATCTTTCCAAACATGAAAGCAGCAGGACAGCACGGTAAATATTCAAACATAGAGCAGTATAGCAGCAAGTTGAGAAGAACAGGTGTGTGTTCAGTCGGATTTTACATTTTCTGGTTTTGTAAAATAGATGTTGCCATTTTGCTCCACCTGAAACATCACTGATAATGAGTAGCCTGTACGATGCAAATTGTAATTTATTTAATTGTGATAATTTAACTTTATCATAGTAGAAACCATGAACACTCTCTCATGTTTATCCAAATGTTTTTTTTGCTAATGTAGAAGGTGTAAGGTGTATGTAAAGAGTATGATGAGTTTGAGGCGTGCATGTGTCGTTGTGTGTCCTTTGGATGAAAAATGAAGCACAGGAGCATGTCAGGACGGATGCTTTAACCTGTTCGCCTCTTAATCTTTTGGGGATTATGAGGTTGAAGGAAATGTCAGCGTGCACATTATGTGTGTTGGCTGGATCACTGGTACTGCCTGTCACATTCTGGTGTTAAGTTATGTGTAGCGCTTACAGTGAATATATGTGCTCGTAATGAAAGAGACCTCATGTCTTGACTGATGTGATCTAAAGGAGGACGTGTGTGTACAGTCAATGATGAATGTGTCTAAAAACTTCTCAAGGTTTTTTTTTGTTGTTTTTATAATGCTATAACCTTAGTTTGATAATCCATGTTCACAGAGTTTTCCACTGAAATAAAATGACTTGCTTCTGAAATGTTTACATGTACACTGTAGAAATACAAAATAAAGTTGGGAAAACTCATAATTTCAAGGCAATACATTTGTATAAAGTTTAGTATTTAAAATAAAGCTTGGCAATCAACTAAATTTCTTAAAGCAGCCATAATCAATATTTTTATTATAACAATGTATTAAAAGACAATGTAAATGGCCTCTATAGTGATGAGCCTACAGAGAATTATCAGTTGAATCTGCCACTCCTCTCAGCATTTATGTTGCTTTATAATGAGATGCAGCTCATTGTTTAACTGTCAGGCTGCAACGTTACTGTTTTGGTTCACGCTTAATGCTGTAATAGTGTAATTTAGGTCCGCAGCAGGCAGATGTTTCCAGAGAAAAAGCTCTAAAAACCCACTGCAGTCTAGCTGTTCAGCAGCAAACAGCAGACACACACGGTTAAGGACTAGCTGGTGAACATAGTGGAGCTTTTAGCAGCTACAGAGACATATGTTTCCCTCAGGAGATGGTGGAGACCAAAAACAGAGCTAAAAGAAAGAGAATATTAGACTTACATTCATCAGGTGAACATAGCTCTGGGCAATATGGAGAAAATCAAACACCACGACATCTTTGACCAAATACATCGATGTCGATAATGCGGCGATATTGTAGATATCTGGTTCTTTCACAAAATATTTACACAATGACATTTTTGATAAATAATCATCAGTAATATGGATATAATGACTAAGTGGGTAATGGCAAATAATAGAACAGCTAGAACAGTCTGGTAAGTTCAGAAAATGACATCACTTTACTGTAATGCAGCCTTTAAAACCAGGAAAAGACTACACTTGTGTCATATTACGATATTGTGATATCCAAAATCTAAGACGATATCTAGCCTCATATCATGATATTAATATAATATTGATATATTGCCCAGCCCTAGGTGAACACAAACAAAACTCATTATGTTAATGATCATTTTGCTCTGTAACTGCTGGATGTGTAAGTAAGCAACTCTTTGCTAACAAGTGGCCAAAAAAAAATATGGTATGGATTTAATAGTAATAAATGTACACCATCACTTTGGATGTTTATGCATCAGTCCAAGTAAATAAAATCTGCTTATTGTAATCACATGGATTTTCTACATGCATGCAATATGCTAGTAGGCTAACATTAATTTTGATGAGGTAGCAGCAATTAGCTGGTCAACTGGTTTCCTTGTGTTGTTTTCCCCTCGACCATGCAACTTTTTTTCAACAATTTTTTTTTAAATGCCATAAAATTTAATAAAACATCCTAATTCAATGAACGTAGTGGACTGATCATTTATTTTACTCATCAAGAGCTTCATATGGAACCATCAACATTATTATGGTTGAAAGAAATCCACATTTCTGATATAGACACTTTTTGAAAATTTGCCCAGAGGATAACAGAAGGGTTATCTCGTGGTTATAAACTATAAGTGACAGCCAGACAATTGACGTTGACCTGACAAATGTATGTTATTAAATTGATTTAATGATACCAGATTTATTGATAACAGTATTTTACAGTGTATAGTTTTTAATCATTTAAAGCAGGATTGATTACTGTAACAAAACTGTCTAACTCTGTAATGAGCCCAGCTGTTTTTGTTTTCATGGAGCTGAACATAGACAAAGCATTATGCCGAAAAGCCAAAAATTTCAAATGTGTTTTTGTATTTTCTGTCTTTCTTCCTACCAGATGCAATGTGGACAGCAAAGTATCACGAGTAGCGTGGCTCAATCGCACCACCATTCTCTTCGCAGGAAGTGAGAAGTGGTCTCTGGACCCTCGCGTCATCCTGATGGAGAACACAGCAGTCACAGAGTACAGCATCGAGATCCAAAACGTTGACGTCCATGACGAAGGGCCCTACATCTGCTCAATCCTCACAAACAAGAAACCAAAATCCACAAAAGTGCATCTCATCGTTCAAGGTAAGATGCGGTTACCGTCAGCAGGGTGCCATTTTCTGGGGGGGGGGGGCAATACAGGCTACAGGCACCGCCAGATGACGGTCCTTTCAGGGGCCGTGGTAGTGGAGTTTAGCCAGAAAAATGAGCGTCATGCGGCGATGAAAGGACAATTCCAGCGGAAAATTAACCTAGGGGTTAATAACACGTGTGTTTGAGTTCGACCCTTCTCTTGGATGTGTTTTCATGCTAATCGAATGTGACCAGTTTTAGCAAATCAATTTCCCTCACTGTGACTTCCTGCGAACAAGTATCATCTGAGCTTCAGATCATCTAGCTGCGCTAAGGTGATATGTAATTAAAAAGTTGATGAAGTATAGTTGTATCAGATACCTCATGCAGAATCACGAAGAAAATACACTACATCAAGGAAAGACTTTCCTTACATTTACATTCAGATTTCTCTTTTGACGTTGCAGCTAGCACATTTTAGGGAAAACAGTTGACATGATTTTCACACAAAAATGGTTCAACTTGATGACATTCACTTTCATGCAATCATAATTAACGTTAAGTATTTTTCACACTGTACAAATCATGATGATGTCTCATTAACTCTTAATTGACGCTGAGAAGCATCAGGCCATGGCTTTAATCAAACAATAAACAGGCATATTCTTGCACAGACGAGGAGACCTGTCTCCAATCATACTTTCCCATGGATCTGGATCTGTCCCTTTTTCCCTGACAGTTCAGTTCAGTTCAAGTTTATTGTCATAGGCATATTAGTACAGAGTACCACAGCAATGAAATACAATGTGCCTTGGCACTCTCTCAACACCAGTCAATAAGTAACAATTATAAATAACATAAATAACACATAAGAACATCTAAGCACAGTAACTAAGTTCAGACCACCAATTCAGTAGCCTTATTACGTGGGAGTAAAAACTATCCCTGAAACGTGACGAGCGCATTGGGATGCTCTGCAAATGTCTCCCTCATGGAAGGTGGGAGAAGAGATTGTGTGCAGGATGACTAGAATTCTGCAGAATACCTAGTGCCTTCTTAGTGCTGCGTTTCCAGTAAATGTTTTGGAGCGGTTCAAGTGGAACTCCAATGATTTTCGATGCAGTTTTGAGCGCCTTTGTCAGTAGATTTAAGTCATGTGAAGTAGCCCTGCCAAACCACTCTACAATGTTGCCTGTCAGTATACTCTCAATTGTACAGTGATACGAGTTCTGTAGAATGTTAAGGGACATACCGTATTTCTTAAGACACCTCAGGAAATAAAGCCTTTGATGTGCCTTCTTGATGGCACACCTGATATAAGTCTGAGTCTGAAATGTGGATCCCTAAGGTGATGACAATTTCAACTGGAGAGTTGTTAATATAGACAGGTGTATGTGTGGGTTTGTTCTTCCTGAAATCTATGATGACCTCCTTCGTTTTCCCCACATTGAGGGACAGATTATTTCTGCGACACCACATGATCAAGTTACTCACCTCATCCCTGTAAGCAGTTTCGTTATTGCTGTCAATGAGTCCTATCACAGTAGTATCATCTGCAAATTTCACAATACTGTTAGTGGGATGTTTTGCAATACAGCCTTCTCTGGAGCTTGGTGTGTTCCGGAGGGCATACATGCCCTCCCAGACCAGATAGGGGAGACGTCATAGACTCTGACAAGATAACAATATCAATTGACAACATCTACTGTGTATCATGATTTATTACATTTATTATAAAAAGCAGCTGTAGATAGCTTTTCGTTAGGTCAGTGTCTGTGCTATTCTGTAGTGCGGAGAAGGCCTCCTTGTTATGTTCTCAAGTAAAATTAACTTTGACTATTTCAGTGGTCCTGTCAATTATTTGATAATGTAAATTATTCTAACACCCAGCTTAGATATTAAAATAGAAGGTCTGATAGTATTAAAGACACTGCTATAATCAACAAATAGCATCCTGACGTTCATATCCCTGCCCTCTAGATGTTGGAACACAGTATGTAAAGCCAAGGATACAGCATCATCCACAGCTCTATTTGATCTGCATGCAAATTGTAATGGATCAGTGGAGACAGGTATGCTGTTGTTGATATACACTCACCTAAAGGATTATTAGGAACAACCTACTAACACTGTGTTTGACCCCCTTTCACCTTCAGAACTGCCTTAATTCTTCGTGGCATTGATTCAACAAGGTGCTGGAAGCATTCTTTAGAAATGTTGGCCCAAATTGAGAGGATAGCATCTTGCAGTTGATGGAGATATGTGGGATGGACATCCAGGGCACGAAGCTCACATTCCACTACATCCCAAAGATGTTCTATTTGGGTTGAGATCTGGTGACTGTGGGGGCCATTTTAGTACAGTGAACTCATTGTCATGTTCAAGAAACCAATTTCAAATGATTCAAGCTTTGTGACATGGTGCATTATCCTGCTGGAAGTAGCCATCAGAGGATGGGTACATGGTGGTCATAAAGGGATGGACATGGTCAGAAACAATACTCAGGTAGGCTGTGGCATTTAAACGATGCCCAACTGGTACTAAGGGGCCTAAAGTGTGCCAAGAAAACATCCCCCACACAATTACACCACAACCAGCAGCCTGCACAGTGGTAACAAGGCATGACGGATCCATGTTCTCATTCTGTTTACGCCAAATTCTGCAGAATTTGGCGTAAACAGAATGAGAACATGAGTCATGACTCTACCATCTGAATGTCTCAATCGAGACTCATCAAACCAGACAACATTTTTACAGTCTTCAACTGTCCAATTTTGGTGTGCTCGTGCAAAATGTAGCCTCATTTTCCTATTTTTAGTGGAGATGAGTGGTACCCGTTGGGGTCTTCTGCTGGTGTAGCCCATCCGCCTCAAGGTTGTGCGTGTTGTGGCTTCACAAATGCTTTACTACATACCTTGGTTGTAACAAGTGGTTATTTGAGTCAAAGTTGATCTTCTATCAGCTGGAATCAGTTGGCCCATTCTCCTCTGACCTCTAGCATCAACAAGGCATTTTTGCTCCACAGGACTGCAGCATACTGGATGTTTTTACTTGTTCAGACCATTTTTGTAAACCCTAGAAATGGTTGTGTGTGAAAATCCCAGTAACTGAGCAGATTGGGAAATACTCAAACCAGCCCGTCTGGCACCAACAACCATGCCACGCTCAAAGTTGCTTAGATCACCTTTCGTTCCCATTCTGACATTCAGTTTGGAGTTCAGGAGGTTGTCTAGACCTGGACCACACCCCTAAATGCATTGAAGCAGCTGCAATGTGATTGGTTGATTAGATAATCGCAGTAACGAGAAATCTTACAGGTGTTCCTAATAATCTTTAAGGTGAGTGTATGCCTTCACAAGATGTTGAAAACACTCAGTCAGTGCTACAGGTCTAAAATCATTCATACAGGTGGCAGCCATTTTCTTAGGCATAGGAATTATGATAGATCTTTTAAAACAATTTGGAACCACACAAAGAGAGAGTGAAAAGTTAAAAATGTCAGTGAAAACAGAGGCAAGTTCGCTATAGCATGTCCTTAATGCCATCAGGCCCAGCAGCCTTCCCTATTTTCACAGATTTAAGTGACTGAGACCTGATGTGCTTGCCTGCTGAACATCCGTTCAGTTGGAGATGATGTGTCTGTGTGTGTCTTCCCATTAGAAGATACTTTGACGTGTACATCCCCAGTTGGAGATGGTCCCAGCGCCGGTGTCTCAGCAGCGCATTCAAAACGAGCATAAAAAACATTCAAGTCGTCTGGGAAGGAAGCTGAGGTTGTTGGGACGCCACTAGGTTTGGCCTTGTAGCTAGTAACCGCTTGTAGGCCTTGCCTCAGTGTACTCATGCAAGATAGCAGAATCACTAAAAACTGACCAGTCAGTAGAATTGAAACAGCCTTGCAACATGAGCTCACCTTCAGCAGTCCAGCGCTGTACTGTCCTCACTGTGGGTTTCTCCCTCTTTATCTCCTGCTTGTACACAGGGAGCAGCAGTAATAATAATAATAATAATAAATTGGATTTATATAGCGCTTTTCATGGACTCAAAGTCGCTTTACAGGGCAGGGTAGATTATAAAAACATAACAAAACAAAATTAAAGCTGCGAGCAGCGATGGACGGGCCCTCGCGCCTCTGCGCGCGTCGGGGTTACCGGTGGACGCCGCTCCTTTCGACCGTGCATTTGCGCGGCACTCGGACGCCGCAAACCGTCACCAATGAAAAGGGAACTCCCCGCCGAGTTCAACGATACCTCACACAAGACTCTACGTCATACGGTTCATTAGCTGTAAAAAAGGGGCGCTGGCTAAAGCAGAAGCCGGGTCCAACCATCACCAATTAAAATGAAGCCTCTGCTGAGATGAATGATACCTCACACAAGACTACCTTAAATGGGTCAGCATGTATAAAAGGGGGGGTGGCTTAAACATAGGGGGCGGGCCAAACCATCACCAATGAAGAAGGAAGTCTCTGCTGAGTTCAATGATACCTCACACCAGGGTATACCTTAAACGGTTGAAACGTTATGAAAGGGGCGTGGCTTAAGCCTAGGGGGCGGGCCAAACCATCACCAATGAATAAGGCAGTCTTTGCTGAGTTCAGTGACACCTCACACAATACTCTACCTTAAACGGTTCAAATGTTATGAAAGGGGGCGTGGCCTGAGTAAGTGGGCGTGGTCATATTATAGGGGGCGGCTCAGTATCACATGTAGACCACACATTCTGAGTTTCATGCAAATCGGATGATGTTTGTCATATAAGGCAGATTTGCTGTTGCCAGCGGGGGGCGCTATGACCAAAAGTCAATTTTGGCCTGTAGGTGTCCTCAGGCCTGGACCCTTTCGGGCAGATACGACAACGTACACTGAAGTTACAACAACTTCTTTGTTCATCGCTAAACACTCAAAATGGCATACGCCCCCGCACACCGTCTGACGAAAAGTTTTTCCTTTAACAACTTTTCATCGTTAAGGTGTTGGGATGGTACAGACCAAGTTTGAAGTCCATCGGATGAAATCTCTAGGAGGAGTTCGTTAAAGTATAGCACCTTGACTTTTAGGCCCTACTTCCTGTTGCCACTAGGGGGCGCGCTATGACTTTAAGTAAATATCGGCCTTTATTTGTCCTCAGGGTTGGACTCTTATGAATCCTGAAAAGTTTCGAGTGTACGGATCGCGTACACTCCCCGAGTTACACCCACTTCCTGTTTCGCGCGTGAAACGCACAAAATGGCCGCCCGGCCACGCCCTATGACGAAAAGTTTTTCTTTTAACAACTTTTCATCTTTAACTCTTAAGATGGCACAGACCGAGTTTGGAAGTTGATCGGATGAAATCTCTAGGAGGAGTTCGTTAAAGAATCGACGTGGAAATGGCCAAAATCGCACTAATTTCGAACTTTGAGATCAAAATGGCGGACTTCCTGTTGGGTTTAGGGTATGGCTGTAATGACGTTTTTGTACATCTTGACATGTTACATGTGTACCAAGTTTCGTGAGTCTGCGTACGCATACGCCTGCAGGGGCTCAATTTTCTTAACTTTCTAAGGGCGCGAAGCCATTTTTGTGCGCCTATTCCCGAAACCCTTAAAATACGTAAACTTTCACCAGACTTGATGCAACCGCCAAATTTGGTGAGTTTTTGAATATATTAAGCCCCTCAAAAAGCCAATTCATTTGACGGGAAAATAATAGAAGAAAGAAAGAAAGAAAGAATAATTCCTTCAGTTTCAATAGGGCCTTCGCCGCTGTCGGCGCTCGGGCCCTAACAAGCAAACAAAACAAGTAGAACAAAACAAGATACAGATGAAAAAGGGAGGGGGGCAGGTGGACTATGGGTAGGCTGAGGTGAAGAGATGGGTATTGAGGCGGGACTGGAAGATGGTGAGGGACTCAGAGGTGCGGATCTCTTGGGGGAGGGAGTTCCAGAGCCTGGGAGCTGCTCTGGAGAAGGCTCTGTCCCCAAAACAGCGCAGGTTGGACTTTTTGATGGAGAGGAGACCAGCTGAGGTGGATCTGAGGGACCGTGAGGGTTGGTAGGGGGAGATGAGGTCAGTGAGGTATGAGGGGGCCAGATGGTGGAGGGCTTTGTAGGTGAGGACCAGGATTTTGTAGGTGATCCGGTGGGAAATAGGAAGCCAGTGGAGTTGTTTTAGGACTGGAGTGATGTGGTGCCAGGATTTGGAGCAGGTAATGGCGGGCGGCTGAGTTCTGGACCAGTTGGAGTCGGTTGATGTTGGTAGAGCTGATGCCGAGGAGAAGTGAGTTGCAGTAGTCCAGTCGGGGAGGAGATGAAGGCGTGAATGAGTCTTTCAGCGCGCCGGGGTGTGAGAGAGGGTCTGATTTTGGCGATGTTGCGGAGGTGAAAGAAGGAGGTTTTAATGACTTGACGGATGTGAGGCTCAAGGGAGAGGGTGGAATCAAAGATAACGCCAAGGTTGCGGGCCTGGGGGAGATGGGGAGACAATGGTGCCGTCGATGGTGATAGTGGGGTTATTGATTTTGCTGAGTGTGGATTTGGAGCCGATCAGAAGGAATTCTGTTTTGTCGCTGTTGAGTTTGAGGAAGTTGTGTTGCATCCAGGTTTTAATAGCTGACAGACAGGAGTTGATGTGGGAGAGGGGAGGATTGTGGGGGGATTTGGTGCTGAGGTAGATCTGGGTGTCGTCAGCATAGCAGTGGAAGTCCAGGTTGAAGTGGCGGAGTATCTGACCAAGAGGGAGGATGTAGATGATGAAGAGGGAGGGGCCAAGTACGGAGCCTGGGGAACACCGCAGTGACTGTGGCTGTGGCAGAGGTGTGGTTGTGGAGAGAGATGAAATGGGATCTGTTGGAAAGGTAGGAGTGGAGCCAGCTGAGTGCAGTACCTTCGATACCGAGGTCTTTGAGTCTGGTGAGCAGGATGTTATGGCTCACAGTATCAAAGGCTGCACTCAGGTCGAGGAGGATGAGGATGTTGAGGGAACCGGTGTCAGCAAAGGTGAGGAGGTCGTTGAGGACTTTGAGGAGAGCGGTTTCTGTGCTGTGTAGGGGGCGAAAACCAGATTGGAGAGGTTCGAATAGGTTATTGGCATGAAGATAGGTTTGTAGTTGTGAGTCGACTATGCGTTCCAGGGTTTTAGACAGAAAGGGGAGGTTGGATATTGGGCGGTAGTTGTTGATAGTGGGGAGAGGGATCCAGACCAGGTTTTTCAAGGATTGGGGTGACAGCGGCAGTTTTGAAAGCAGAGGGGACAGTTCCAAGGGACAGTGAGGAGTTGAAGAGGTTAGTGAGGTAGGGGCATAGGACTGGGAGGCAGGACTTCAGAAGTGGAGTAGGGAGGGGGTCAAGGGAGCAGGTAGTGGGTTTGGAAGAGCTGATGAGTTTGGAGATTTCAGGAGGAGTGACTGGGTCAAACTGGGAGAGGAGGAAGTGTGGAGGAGGGGTCGGGAGGTCTGGAGGGATGGGGAGAGGAGGGTCCAAGGTAGGTGCTGGAGTAGATCCTGGGAGGTCAGATACAGGGGATAGAGATTTGTAAATGAGATTGATTTTGTCAGTGAAAAAGTGGAGGAATGAGTTGCAGAGATCCTGAGTAGAGGTAAGGAGGCTGTTGGTCCGAGGCTTGATGAGGTTGTTCAATGTGGAGAAGAGGGTTCTGGGGTTTTGGCAGGGGTCGGTGAGGATGGTGGAGAGGTAGGCAGATTTGGCAGCAATGAGGGCATCTTTGTAGGCGATGAGACGGGATTTATAGGCTTCATGATGGACTGTGAGGGATGATTTCTTTGTCAGACGTTCAAGTTGGCGGCCAGTTTGTTTCATTTTCCGGAGTGCAGGTGTGTACCAGGGTGAAGAGGTGTTAAAAGTGACAAGTTTTGTTTTTGAGGGGGGCCAGGGTGTTGAGGGAGGTAGACAAGGTGGAGTTGAGATGGTCTGTGAGGTCATCGGGTGAGGTGAGGGTTGAGTCCAGGTGGAGAGTGGTGGAGAGCAGGTCAGAGAGATGGTGGGGATTGATAGATTTGAGGTTGCGGAAGGTGATTTCTCTGAGGAGGCGGGGGCGTGGGGTTGGAGAAGGGATGGTGAACCGTATCAGTTTGTGATCAGAGAGGGGAAAGAAGCATGGATGGAGGTCGAGCACTGGTTGGTTGGTGGAGCAGACCAGGTCGAGGATGTGTCCTTTTTCATGGGTGGGGAATGTGACATGTTCGGTGAGAGAGAAGTTATCCAGTAAAATGTTGAATTCTGATGAGAGCTTGCAGGTGGGGGAGTCCATGTGGATGTTTAAGTCACCGAGTAGCAGCAGACGTGGAGAGAGAGATGAGGCTAGTGTGAGGAGTTCAGTAAAATCAGAGAGGAAGGAGGGATTTGGTTTAGGTGGCCGGTAAATGAGGATGACTGTCATGGAGGAAAGAGTTTTGAAGGCGAGATATTCAAACGATGATACTGAGGGCAGGGTGAGTTCTGTGATCTGGAAGTTCTGATTGAAAATGACGGTGAGGCCACCTCCACGGTGGGAGGGGCGGGGTTTGCAGATGTAGTTGTAGCCAGGGGGGGATGCTTGGTTGAGGGAGAAGAAGTCATTGGGTTGTTGCCAGGTTTCGGTGAGCAGAAGGAAGAGTGTTGTCGAGGATTAGTTCATGGAGGGCAGGGGCTTTTGTTGTATTGCGGATCGGGTGTTGAGGAGGGCAAAGTTGGCATGGTGAGAGGGTGGTGGGATGGGGGCAGGCTGGAGAGATCTGAGGTTGTCCCGGTTAGCGCGCGTGTGGTCGTTGGGGTGTGGGGGTATTGCAGTTGAGGGGGGACAGTGAGCCGATTAGCAAATGATTGGAGAGTATGATTGAGTGTATGTGAAGTGGGGAAAGCACTGTAGTCCGGTCCGGTTTTCTGTGTAGCCTGATGATGCGTTCAGCCCTATGTGAACCAGTGGGTGAAGCATTCTGATGACGTGGGACAGGTGCAACAGAGCGTGCGGTGCACGCATGGATGGAATGGATTGTCCGTGGTGGAAGAAAACTAACTTGGCGGCAGAGCCTCTGTGGATGTAACGGCGCGCACGAGAAGTCCGAGCTGTTTGATGACTGGGATGCAGGATGGAATGGAGTAGTTGACGGAATTGGACCAGTTGCAGAGTTGAATATTTGATCATGATGCCGAAGCGGAGGGACTGAGAGCTCCGTGATAGTGGTTAGCCGTGGGCTAGGAGCACAGAGGTGGAGGTGGAGATGGATGAATGAGGTGATTGCCAAAATGATCCACGCGCATGACCGAAGGAGAGGAATGTCTAGTCTTGGTCGGCTCGCATCTGGTGGAGGTTGCCTATGAGGAGGAGGTCAGCAATCGGGTTAGCCGCCGCAGCTACGGATTAGCCGCCACGTGTTTTGGTGAACGGGGGCAGCTAGCTAGCGGCTAACCGACGAGGCAAGAGTCCGGTCAAGGAGCCCAGGCGGCTTCGGGAACCAGCAGAGAGACTGTCCAGAGGTACAGAGGCTGTCCAGAGGTAGGGGGTACAGCGAACACAAACACAAGAGAATAGCAGACAAATAGCAGACGAATAGCAGACGGAGAAGCGGCGAATAACCAGCGCCAGCGTCCTCTCACGTCGGGACGTGTATATGTGTTAGTATACGTTAGTCCCCCTGCAGTACAGAGGAATGATCTGATTTCCCAAAGTGAGGCCAGGGGACAGATTTATAAGCTCCGTTGATGGTTGAATAGCAGTGGTCGAGAGTTGTGTTGCCTCTGGTGACACAGCTGACGCGTTGGTAGTATTTTGGTAGCACTGTCTTTAGATTGCAGTGATTGAAGTCACCGGCTACGATGTAGAGGGCTTGCGGGTGCAGCCTCTCACACCTGTTGACAGTGTCGCAGAGCTCCTCCAGGGCTGCCTTGGCGTTGGCTTGGGGAGGGATGTATTACGCAGTGAGTAGGACTGATGGGAATTCTCGTGGAGAGTAAAATGGCCGACATTTGATGGTAAGATGTTGAGTTGTTCACCAGAAAGCACACACCCCAACCTTTTGACTTGCCAGTCGTGTCTTTGGCCCGGTCCAAACGAAATACGGAGAAGCCGTCCGAATGTATGGCACTGTCCGGATAGCCCGATGTTAGCCACGTCTCCGTAAAACAGAACACACAGCAATTCCCCAGATCTCGCTGTACACTGACCTGGCAGCGGAGCTCATCCATCTTGTTGCTGATAGATTGCATGTTTGCCAGCAGCATGCTTGGTATTGGAGGCCGCGTAGGTCGGTTCCATAGCCTCACCAACAGTCCCCCACGTCTTCCTCTCTTACGCCCATATCGCCTTCGATAATCAGCGCGCTAGGTCTCTGATGTTTTGGAAATATCCACAGGTATCATAGATGTTGTAGACAATTTTGGAGCATTTTGTCTGATGTCCAATAAAGTCTGGCGATCATAAGTGATAAGGGAGGACGTAGGCTGAATTATCCAACTTGTAAGTAAGGTTAAAACTACAGTGTGAGAGAGGCTCGTAGCGTGTCACCATACATTGGCGCAATCTTGCCGCCATCTGACCTGGAATTACCCAACCATCTGGATGCTGCAAGCTCACATTTGAAACTAAAAGCAGGCACGTGATCCGCAGAATGGACAAGGCTGGGCTACATCAACAAAACTGGTTATGGTGCTCTGTGTTGTGATGCACCTGCTCCAACAATCAGTGAACATATGAGAGCAACAGTGTCTGTGAGTGGAAGGAAGGCAGAAAACCAAAAGCCATTTCCTGCCACAGCTCTTAAGCAGGGATGCAAATTTCAAGAAATGCACTGTAAACTTAAAAGGGAACTTTGGGTTTTTTTCAGCCTGGACCTGGTTTGTGTGTCTAAGTGACTGATGGGAACAACAATTAAATGAAATAGCATTGAAATTGGTCCAGTATTAAAGTGATGGTTTGGAGTAATTTCACCCTAGGGTCCTTTGCACCATGATCTCGAGCCAAACACCCCCCCAGAAGCTTTTTTCACCTGGGTCGAACATTGGGAGCGTTAGCGTAGCGTAGCGTTATCAGCTGAATAGCTTAGCGCAGAGGCTAATGGATCCGAAGTGTCTCTTAACATTACCCCACTAATAATGCCCGAAATTATACCAAACGTCTACAGTAGTACAAATAGGTTATGCACTCATAAAACGATGGATTGTAAAATTTGTAAGTACACCAGAAGTTTATGTAAATAACACTTGCCTGCTGCCTGCTGGCTTCTGCTCTCTGCTGCTGCTGCTGCTGCTGTTACTACCGGGCAGTAAGAGTGCTTAGGGACATCTACAAATTACAACACCGAAAAGAGATGCAACAAAAATATTTATTAATTTAATGATTAAATAAGGTAATGTCTCCAAACTTACCTCAATTATTACTTGTCTCCTGCTAGTTATAGTACAGCACTTACTTAAAAATAAGTTAAATTAAAAAATATTTTTGTTGCATCTCTTTTCGGTGTTGTAATTTGTAGATGTCCCTAAGCACTCGTCTTACAGCAGCAACAACAACAGCAGAGAGCAGAAGCCAGCAGGAAAGTGTTATTTACATAACCTTCTGGTGTACTTACAAACTTTACAATCCATCGTTTTATGAGTGCATAACCTATATATACTAGTGTAGACCTTTGGTATCATTTCGGGCATTATTAGTGGGGTAATGTTAAGAGACACTTCGGATCCATTAGCCTCTGCGCTAAGCTATTCAGCGGCTAACGCTACTCTACGCTAACTCTCCCAATGTTAGACCCAGGTGAAAAAAGCTTCTGGGGGGGTGTTTGGCTCGATGTCATGGTGCAAAGGACCCTAGGGTGAAATTACTCCGAACCATCACTTTAAGGAAGACGGCTTCAGTTGTCAGCCGCGAAACAAGCTGCAATGTAACGTTAATGGGCAATTGCTCACTGTCCACTAAAAGTGCTGTTTTTGCTGCTGACAGGCTCAGATTATTATTCTAAGTGTCTGACAACATTATGGATAGGATCCCTACAGAGATAGACCTTTTTGTTAAAAATTAAGATACTTTTTTTAAAAAACATTCAAAGTGGACAGACAAAAAAATAAAACTATGAAAAGCCATTTTGGTCTTTCCACTTTTCCAACAATCACGACTCTAGTTGTGGTTGTGGTTGAAATAAATACCGTTTACTGATTTACATGTGAAAATGCTGGCTCTATACACGCTAAAAGTATTGTTTATTTAAATGGAGTCTGGTGATTTTAGCGATAGCGATCTCAGAGCTGTTTCTGGTTAAACAAAGAGGATCATACTCTGTAACCAATAGGTCTATCGCTTTAGGGATCCTTTCCATAATGTTGTCAGACACTTAGAATAATAATCTGAGCCTGTCAGTGACAGAACCAGCACTTTTAGTGGATGGAAATTGAGGATGCGCATTTGCCCTATAGGGTTACATTGCAGCCCGGTTCATGAATGCTGGTTACAGCTTTCTCGCTCAATACTGGACCAATTTAAAACATTGTTGTTCCCATCAGTCTCTTGCTCACAAAAACATAGGAGAATAGGTTATTCAACAAATGACAGACAAGTTCAAAATGTGAAATAGCTCTTACAAGTAGACATAAAATAGGTTACACCCATGTCTTCACACCATACCTCCCTCCTACTGGTTTGATTTAGGATAATAATCATAACATAGCTACATTATGGTTGTGTACTGAGGGCAGTTTGCTCACTTTTTCTAGTGCATCTGCTCAGGTGAAGACATGTCCCGGGGATGCACAAATACTATCGTGGTACCTTTATCAGACCAGGGAATCCTTCTACATTTTACGTCCAGCAGTACATTGTATTTACACCCAAACAGTGGGGAACGTTTCTGAGAAAGCTCATGTTGTCTGCTCTCAGTTGTCTGACACGCAGTTTATTTTTTATCCGTGGAGGACAGTGAATGAGCGGAGCTGTTTCATGGGCAAGTCCCTGACAATTATCGCCACATGACCCATCTTCTAATCTCGGTTGTTTATATTTGATAGAAAACATTATTACCATTCCTGATTAAATATACAGAGTAGTTATGCTTGGTCGAAGAAGAAAACATCAGAATATCAACTATGTTGTCCTCCTACATGAATATAAATAGCATATGTGCTGTAAAAATAAATAAAAAGTAAGAAGTGAAGATAGAATGGATGTTTCTAATACAAATGGAAATCCAGCTGTAAAATATATTTCTCAGCTCTGTCCCATGATGATTCAAATCTCCTTCATTTGGGTTTTGAGATTGAATGTCCTCTGGCAGAAAAACATTGATGCTTCCACTTGAAGAACTTTTTTACAATGCAAGTGATGGCTTTGTCACTGTTCTTCACATAAATTCTCGTTCCACTTGTTTTTGATGGGAGTTGGAGAGGCCTAGTATAATAATTCTTTCATTCTGCATTTTGTACTATATTCCTGTTTGGCCTCTGTATATGAGTGTAATTCATAATGATAGTTGCCAAGACAGTAGTGAAGTAGCTGTGATATATTAATACAGGCAGTTCTGCTGCTTGTTTGGATAGAGGGACAGACGTGGCCCAGTATGTCTCCCATTTATCCCCAAGGTTTTAGGCTTTACAGTGGTCTATTGCTGCTTTGGCCGGATTACACAGGCTGTTCTCATGAACAATTTGTACATAAATCTACATAAAGTAATGCACTGTAATTTGTAAAAAAGTATTCCACGTATTAATTACTGCATGCACAACATTGACTGCTGCTGTAGGGAGGAGGTTGGGATGTTTGTGTCCTAAAACACAGGGCCTTTAAAGCTTTAGTGCGTAACTTTTTTTATATTAATGAACGTCTGTTACACTCAAGCCATTACCAAATGAGTTGATACAAAGCTAATTAGGACTATCGGCTCCACAAAACACTCTATGAATTTCTCAGTATGGCTATGTTGAGAACATGGTGTCGTTTGGCGACTTTCGCGCGCAGAAACTCAAGTGAAGAGTCCATCATGTTATTTTATTCCTCCGTGTCCTTGGTTACAAGTAACTGCATGGAGGAGGGGTAAGGGCGCGTGCGCTATTACTGATAAAACTTAACTGTCATGTGATCGTGACGGTCAAGTGATGGGCGGGCGGTCGCTGTGATTTTGTACGATATCAAATGAACCCATTCATGAGAATGTGTTGGATTACACACATGCCAGTACCCAACATGAATACAGTGTTAACATACAGTTGCTGCCACTTTTGAGTTGTGAGAACATTTTGTCGGGAGGGGCGCAGATTTATGTCACGTCCCACATACCGCCACATTGATGGCAAAGACAGAACAGGAAGTCCGTGGGGGATGTTGATGGTGCCTTTTGTTCCCACAGGCGCTCTCTTCTCTAGTAGCTCAGAAATGGAGATTGTATAGTGTATAGTGTTGAACCTGTACACAGAGGACTCTGGAGGCTAACATCAATCAGCCCAGTGACCTTGTCAGCTGATACCCTCAGGAATATAGGGCATCTGCTTCCATGGTGACTGCACACAGGCAGTGGACTGACTGCAGTTAAGCCACACCACAAGAAAGAAGAATATCTTGGAGTGCTTTGTAATGCATAGTGTATGTATCCCAAGGACTACAAGAGGCAGAGAAGCCGCCAAGGACTCTGAATCAGCATCAAGTGGTAGTGACACTGTGATCCCAACTTTATAGACTTCAGTTCTGTTTCTTTAATGAGCAAATGGCCTTGCTGTTTCCCCCCTATTGACTACGCCATAAACATCACAGCAACAGCTTAATCTTGACTTTTGACACTTAGAAATAACGTAATAAAAAAAGGTAGTGCTGCTTTGGTCGACGCATAACTTTTGAAATAAAAAATAACAGTCTTCCTCTTACAAATGAACAAGTGTTTTATATAAGCAAAAGAATAACCTGACTAGCCAGATGGTTTGTTAAACACAGACATCTGAGAAGCCGTCATTGGTTAGTGTTGGGAAAACATACCTAGCAGGTGATTGGATAAAACATCTGTCTATTACGTCTGCCATTAATGTTTTAATGTAGCTCCTCTCTGGATGCTACTGGTTCGGTCCTCTGCTGTTTGGACACAACCGCTTTTACTTGAAGCGTGATTTTGTGATCCTGATGCGGTGAAAGGTAAGCAATAGAATGCATCCTTTCAAAATTCTATATGCTCCAGGGTTTGTCTGGTATGGCCCCTAGCTTCTGGTGGCTAATTCAATATGTCATCATCCTGTAGTTGCCACATTTGGCCATACTGAATCGGGTGTTTTCATATTATTTCACCATTGTTTGATAAAATAGCTCTAGCACACAGCAAATTATATATTTGAAAACCTAAACATATATCTTGCTAGCTATGCCACCAGTGCAGGGACAAGCCTTGTTATTTTTTACAATGATAGCTAGAAATAACTTGTTGAAATCCACTGAGATGTCAACAGCAACAGTCAACATCTCCAGCCATCAGACAAACATTTCATGGATTTTGGAAACATTTCGTGCCATTTTATTTTTGCCCCCTGCGAGCTGGTGTGTAACAACTAAACTTAACCCCTCCCTTCACTGCACGCTGGTTCAAACTCTGAGCACAGCAAGAGCACACAATGTCACCCAATGCAGTCTGGTCGGTGTCGTAGATATATCCCAAATTTGGTTTGTCTGTATGAAACCAGCTGATAGCTGTTAAGTACAGCTTCTCTTCCAGCAGTGATGTTAGTAAGTGCATTGCAATCTTGCATCAGAGCAGAAAATGGCTGTTCCTGTGTTCAATCTCTAACAGTCTAATCACATCCAGGTCAAGTACTGTGGAAATGTTTAGTATCTCATTAAATATTATATATCACCTTGTGATGGCGATGCAACCTGTAAAAATGTGTTTGACTTAATAGTGAAATGCAACATTACCAACAGTTTTGCTTCATACAGGTATATTGTACATTTATTTCAAAACAGTTCACAGGCTGGACCAGAGACGTCTGAGTATTGTGGCTAGTCCTCCAGGGCAAAGACAGATGCTTCAAAATGTTAAAGTCACAATGTATTCAACCCTTAGGCCTTAGCATGGCCCAACAAGCGGGGGTTGCTTCTCCTGGATTATTTGTCCAAACCCAAACAACTGCAGGCGGAATAATGTGTAATTTCTGATGTTTATGTCTAGACAAGGCTGCCTGTTATTGTTCAACCTTCCATCATCTTGCACCAGTTTAGCCTACATATACTTGAAATTAATGGTGGGCAATTGAATTATGGGACCTATATGAAATAGATAGATGCTCAGTAGGCGATTTAAGGGGGGTGAGTGGGGTTGCTGTCCCCCTTTTTAGCAAAATGACCAAAATGCATGTCCCTTGTTAACCTGCCATCCCCCTCTCCATCCCCTAGTAGCAGACAGAGTGCAAGGGCAGAGGGGTGTTTAGTTGAATATGTTAGTCTAGTCTGCTTGACTCATTGATCCTTCATCTGACTGAGGTTTAGGCAAGTTAAAATCTATGGCCCCGACCATGGCTCTAAATTATCAGTACCCTAGTCTATATCCACGACGTTCCACTTCCAAGATTGCTCCGGTGCCACCCACTTTCTTTATGTGGGAATTTTAAACTCCGGTGGATTTGTGAGGACTATGGTTAACTGCTCCTCAGATCTCTGCAGGGTAAATCCAGACAGCTAGCTAGACTATCTGTCCAATCTGAGTTTTCTGTTGCACGACTAAAACTACTTTTGAACGTACACATGCTCCACCAAAACAAGTTCCTTCCCGAGCCCCGCCCAAGATGATTGTGATTGGTTTAAAGAAATGCCAATAAACCAGAGCACATTTTCTCCCATCCTGGAATGCTGTGTGGACTAGCCAGACCCTCCTTCGCAGCGCTGTGGACGAAGGTCTGGCAAAGCGAGACTATCAGTAGCCTAACTGTATTGATAAATCCATGATACTGTCCGTGGCGCTGAAGTAGAAGACAGATTTGTAATTGCATCTTTTTCTCTAAAGTCCTGCCCTTCTGTCAGTTTCGTCTTAGATCTATAATTTTCTCTAGCTGTAAAAAATATAGAACCAAAACAGTTATTTATGGGGCGTGTCAACGAAACGATCCATCCCCCGTGTTAGAACTTAACAAATCGGCAACTGTGTACGCTTACAATAAAATATCCAATATGCACTCTCACTTTGACGTAAAGGTAATAACCATAACAGACATAATTTATAGATTCCTTACGAAAGACAATTAAACATTTAGGACTGAGTATAGTCCAAACCAAAGTGAGGCATGAACAGACACTTGTTAAAGCTGCCATGGTGCTCTGTGTGTCCCTGCCTCTGACATGTGGCTCTCTGTTTGTAGCTGCACATAACAAGGGAAAGCAGTATATGTTGGTGTTGTATTGTGATTTAAATGTGTGTTTTCTGGAATCCTAGCCACATCCAAGAAACAAAAAGCATGTTTTTATGATTTATTTTTTGAGCTTACAAATGAATCACTAACAGCATATAAATGTTAGTATACTGTATGGATCACTGCCTTGCACAAATAAAAGTGTGATGTTGGGACTTATTGAAAGTCCAGCTACAGATTTGTAAGGCTGCTTGCTGTTGCAATGCTGAAAACAATAATAGTTTCCGTCTTAAGCCTCTCCCAAACGGATGCATACACAGACAGCTGCGGGCACCGCAGACACATACAGTGGTAGTTTCTGGAGTCCGCTTGGAGGATGCATTTGACACATGCACAGTAGATCGCTATGCCACTTCTTAGTGTAGTGTCCATGCGGACAAGTCCACGCAGTCACAACAAATTGGAGGTACGCGGATGTCAGCACAGAGCCTAACCCTTTGATGGCGAAATTTACTTGCGGATGCAGATGGTATCATTTCAGTTTAAATGAAACTGCTCTGGTCTATGCTGTCCACTTAATGAACCATTTCCATCATGCACTCTGTGACTGGCACAGCTTTTCAAACGATTTCCAGATATATACAATATTGTGAGTTGCCTAGTTGCTGCTCAGATCAGTATTCAACTTCATATAACCTTGTTGCAAACAGTGAACTGCGTCTTTCAGAACACAAACAGCAGGTGCACTTGGACACGGCGTGAAAACATAAGCTTCTACAGGAATTCATGCTCGGGAACTGTTCTAAATGCATATTGTGGTAGTCGGAACGGAAACTAATTGGGTTTAACATTGTACACTGTACAATATTTACTGAGCTCAGTGAATTGTCATTTGATTTGGTGTATTTTAGCACATGGGGAAGCTGGGTCATCTTTGTTAAGCAAAGTTATCAATTTGGCAAATTAGTGGTAATACAGCAGAGCGTCAATTCACTTTTTTGTCTTTTGTTTGTTTAGCAGAGCTGCTGCCGAAGGGAAATTAAACCTTCCATTTTGTGTGTGATTTGAAGGAGTTACTGGGATTTTTACAAACAATAATGACACAAAGACAAATTAATCGGAATTCAAATCCGGTAATATATATTAATTATTGTGAGTTGATGCAAATACATTTATGGATTTGTGAATAAATATCCCTTAGGTGCAACTTAGGTATACTATGTAAGGAACACTGCCCTCCAACAATGGCTGCTTTGGTCACTGGTACCAGTCTGGATCTCGCTCCTTCAGTCAATATCAATCAGTGGAGATAGGTGGAATTAGTTCTTGAGCAAATCCTCCTGAACACAGACTGGGGAATTATCTGGGTGTCCTTTGCAGCATGTGTTTACCTCAGACTGTTATATGTTTAAAATAAATGCACGTTGGTGTTTGTAGCAACTGGTCCTGGATCCTCCCAGTAGGCGATGGCTTTCCATTCGTGAACCTGTCAAATAAATGTAAGTTTATGTTGTTGCTGTTGAGAAAATTACCATGGAATCAATTCTTAGATTGATCAGCCAGATGCTGAGAATGTTTCCCTTTAACATTCAACAGCACTGAGGATGTTCGTTGAAAGGACTAGATGTTGCAATCCCTAGCATTTGCACCACTTCAGATTCGGGAGTTTTTGAAGGATCGCTGCTATAAGGCTTATCCAGCGGGACACATCGTCAGTTGTGTACCACAGCATCACCGGGTGTTTCGGCCAATTATCACAATACACCCTCTGCTGAGGCAGGCCCACCACAGGTTGATCAATCCTGGGTGTGTGTCCCACGGTTAGCTGTTTGCCTTAGCAGCCCAGGTTGTATCGCTTGTCTTCAGCCACAGCCAATGGCTCGTCCTCTCGAAGGTGTTGGCCAGCTCTTTGATGGCTTGTCTGTGAACCTGTCCCCTGATTCCGACCTCCCTAAGGAGCTTCGCTGTTGTGCTGGCCACAAAGCCCCTACACCCCACCTCCACCTTACACAGAGCTTTCTCCACTTAACTGGAATATTTTCTGGTCTGTAGTAGTACTAGAATGTCTGTTAATGGGGGTTAATTGACAACAATTATAACGTTTCCTATAGAGATATATATTTACATTATTACAACTCTTTATTTGACGTCGTTGTTGGAGCTTAAAGAAACCCACAGCTCTTTCTCTCATTTTCTCTTTCTCCTGCATTGTGCATGTTTGTTCGCCACACTGCTCGGCCACACTGACCGAAAGTTAATGAACTTGTAAATTAATATGTGCGTGCGAGCAATCACTTGTGATGACAGGCATAGATCATACCATTAGGTTAAAAGCAGGCGATACTAAGTGGCCGTAGCTGTCCCCCTATGCCAATATATCTAGTATGTTCCTTGGGCTCATGTTTAAAGCTTTAGTGCGTAACTTTTTGATATTAATGAACGTCCGTTACGTTTAAGCCATAGCCAAAGCTAATTAAGACATCAGGTCAGCTCCACACAACTCTCTCTCTGGATTTCTCAGTACGGCTATGTTCAGAAGATTGTGGCGTCCAGCGACTTTTGTGCATATAAACTCGAGTTTAGACTGCTTAGAATGGGGGGGAAAGTAAGAGATGATGGTTGGTCACCAACGACTGGTGTTAATATGAGTGTTCTTTCAGACTGTAAGCTTTAATGTGCACTGTTTTATTTATTGTTTTATCTAAAGCTTAGGCCATAGTAAATAATACATAAGCCTGTAGTTTCTTTACTTTTAAACCCACCTTCCTCAGGGTGACACGTTTTCAGAAAGCTAAGGGCCCAGGGGAAGGACATTTCCATAAGCTATTTTTCTCATTGTACACTCAAAACACTCTTCTAATTCACAGTGCCAGAGTGCACAAAAAGCATTAAAATAGAGCTTGTTTATTAAAAAGAGGTGCTAGAGGAGACTTAGCTAAGCCTAAGAACAGTTACAGCGTAAGCACTGGCTGTCCAGCTTTCACATTCAAAGAATGTGACTCCATGTTTGGATTCCTCATGCATTCCGATTGCAACATTCAAACTCCAGTTCCAGTGTCAGCACTTTGGCCTTCTTCATGTACAGTTTGAGAGCAAAGAGAAGAGGCCTTGCAATATACAGTATTATTCATGCCACGTACAGTATAGTGGTTGTACAGTTTAATGCCCTTTAAGTGTCCGAATGACTGGAATTCTAATCAGAATTCACAGGATGAACTGTTTGTATAGCTGGATAGAGTGCTCAAAGAAACAAGGCTGCTTGTCTGAGGAACTTGTCATAATTTTGGATTAAAGAAGAGTTTTCTTCAAATCTATAAATGCTCATGTTTTATTCTGCATGTTTGACAGTTATTTTTTCCAAAGGAGCCAATAGTTCTGGTACTGGATAGTTTTGATACAACTAAATATTCACTTCAATTCAATTTTGTCATTGATACAATGTGCAGGCACATATGTAACGAAATGTAGGTCATTGTTTTCTAACAAACAGTGCACATACACACCCTCAGGAACCTAAAAGATCGTATACGATCTAAAACGGCACCTCTGATTCATATTTTAATCATTTAATAACCATAACCAATAGTTAGAGACTTACCGATTTTTGCATCTAAACGCTAAGGAGTTAGCCATCACAGGAGTGTATTTGGTGTCTTTTTAGCCTTTACAGGTGATTTTCTATCCAGCCTAGAACTTGTGCCTTTTTCGGGGTCGTTTAGCATTAGATCCAAACTCTTACATCCAAGATTCATCCACTTGATGTCCATAATTTATCACGTTTTCGGTCATTTCTGCCGCTAGCTCCGTGCTACCATCTAGCATAAATCTCCCATGATGCTTTGCAAGAGTGTGTTGATGTTTTTCAACCAATGGGAAGGCAGGTCCGTCACACATTAAGCCTTATATGGGAATCCGAGCGAGAACAAAGAGTATATAGTGGGAAAGATAGATCACTCCAGGTCAGAATAGTCTAATGTGATCAAAGATCATCTATTACCGTTCTACAGAGAAGAATGGCGTCACTGTTTTGAGATTTGGCATACATTTGGGCCATTTTTGAAGAAAAAAAGTGTGTCCTTTATATGAGTTATAATGTTCATTATGTTTATTTTTGCACTGCATGACTCCAAATATATAGGAGAACTGTTTTAGACAACACAAATGCTTGTGTAGCATTGCTGTGTGTGTGTGATATAAATAAATATGACATTATTATTTTGATTATTGGCATAAGTGAATGTCATGAGGGCAAAAGCGTCTGGACTTTTTTGGGGAAAAAAAATATTTAGTCAACTGTATAAGTTATAATGTTTATTTCTTCACAGTTTGACTCCCAAGACATATGAGAACTGATTTAGACAGGAGATTGGCTTAGCTTTTATTGCTCTGTGTGTGATATCAGTAAATATCTGTGAGATTCATGTTTTATTTATGTATTGGTCTTTAAGGTCATACAACATTTTTTACATTCAAAAATATTATGCTCACAGATTGACTATAGACAACAGGGTTGATGTTTTACAAGCTTTTTTAGAAAATAAAACCAGACGGACAATGAATTGTAAAAATTATCTCAGGTTTGGTAGGGTTAAAAAATTTACTATTTTGTCAATTTACTTGTGCGAATGGCATAGTATGTATTAAACTGCAGTAACAGTAGGAGGAAGGGGCAGAGGGGAGGGACCTAAGTAATGTTCAGTGGGTAGCTAGGTTCATTGGGTGACAGATTGGGGGAAGAATATGGCTTCCTCCTCTGCAAGTTAATATGAAGGAGGTAGTGAATGGACACTGTGGTAATATGTTTAGCCTCACCAACAGTGCTGCAACACATTGCCAACATTGGTCCAGATCATCAGGGGGCCTCTGCATGGCCGACTAACATTTGCTCCGGTGGGGAACACTTTGATTCACGTCCATTTTAGGGCATCCATTCGAGAGAAACCTTGACGAGATATGGCATCTCCTCAACAGAATGCCAGTGCACCGTGAGATGAAGGCAAGAGTTATTCAATTCAATTATAAAATACCCTAAACGGACTACAGGATTATCCTCTTTAGTTTCGTCAAGTGTAATGATGTAGCTCTGTATTTTTGTGATTAGGGCCCAAGGCCTCTCTGCCATAAAGAGAACAAGAAGAGAGAAAGCATCGGTCCTTCCAATGCAATGCACACTGGTCTAATAAGCTGCAGGGCTCATTATAGAGTAGAGAGAGGCTTCTGCCTTTCTCGTAAAATGCTAGTAATGAGGCATTTGAAATATTCCACAACATTAGGATAACTGGAATTGGAGAGTAAGCCCTTTAAGCTTTGCTTGTGTAACACATTTAAAAGTGTTCGTTCTTTCCTGAGGCTGGTGGGGATTTTCACTTTCAATTTCTCACCTATTGAGCTCGATGGACATTTGGCCTGGGATGCACTGTTTTCATTTTCCTGTTTGGCACAATGTGCGCATGATGAGCACATGTGGAGACCAGACCACATGCAACCAGCTTCCTTGGCTTTCATTCAAATACATGATTTGATGTTTCAAATGCAAGAGCACTGTGTGTACTATAAATCATTTGCTCTGAGACATTTTTACATCTCATCCTACAGTTTGTATCACCCTGAGGCCTAATTTTCGGATATGTAATCATCACTCCACCTGATTTTGCTCAGATGTTTTCATTCGATGAAAGAGCATCAAACTGCAAGATGATACACTCATCTGATGGGTAGTCAGTCTGTTTAGTCTAAAAAGTAAGCCCTGTTTAAGCTGAGGTTGCCCGTTGCTAAGGAGATTATCTACATGTTTTTTAGGCGTGAAGCAGCTTAGCCATACACCCCTCTGGACAGGAAGCCAGTCCATTGCAGGGGCTCAACCCACATCTATCTTTTAACAGAAACTGGCAAGTAGAGAAGCATTGGCTCCCTTTTTTAATTTTTCAGTAAGACTGAACCCAAAGTATCCCAGCATTAGGGCATACACTGATCAGGTTTTGTTGCTGATCTCCCTCTAAGTAATCTGTTCAAATTTGGTACACCAGGCCAGCTGGCAAATCTTTCTGTTGGTTTGAAACTGTAATTTCCTGGACAGACCTAATTTTTTAGGGGGGAGAGTGGTAATGAATATCTTCCTCAGCATGTACCCAAACAGACTTTAGCAGATTATGACATGTGTGCCATTTGATAATAGCCAGGAATATTAGTTCTAGAGAAGATCTTGGCTGAAAATTATACATGTCTAATGAAAGTGGTATCAATCTTCTCAACTTGACAACAAGGCAAATAGGTGCATTTCTCAAAATGTCAAACTATTTTTAGTCTTGCATTGCCAGACCCTCTTGCGCTGGAGGAGAGTCTGGCTACTCCACATAGCATTCAGGGATGGGAGGAAAATGTGCTCTGGTTTATGTCTTTAAAACAATCACAGTCGTCTTGGGCGTTGCAAAGCAGTGGAGAAAAGCCACGTTGCCGCTGCAAAAAAGGCTTGGAAGGAACTTGTTTTGGTGGAAGATGTGTACTTTTAGTCGTGCAACAGAAAACTGGACAGATAGTCTAGCTAGCTGTCTGGATTTACCCTGCAGAGATCTGAGGAGCAGTTAACCATAGTCCTCACAAATCCACCTGAGTTAAAATGCCAACACAAAGGAGGCTCAAGGCAACGGATTTTCCGGCCACAAATGGAGCAATCCCAAAAGTGGAACGTCAAGGATATAGACTAAACTAACTAAGTTGGGAAGGAGGTGGATGTGAATTCATGAGAGGCTAGAAACACATTTGGCCTAAGGTTGTTATCTCTTGAATTACTTCAGCAGTCTTTGGTTTAAGTATTATCATCTGAGAAGGTACTGAAGGAACAATGTTTGCACCTTAGGTCATTGCAGTGCTTTAAAATGCCCTTACTTCCTTTGGCCATTATACAACATAGCCATGCAGTGTACAGTGGATTGATTGGATGGTAGAATCTCATCAGTTGTTTTTACACATGCTGCTGCATTAGCAAAGGTCTGAACTGCCAACTTTCCAAACATCAGTGGTGTACATGCTGTCTCCTCAATGAAATATCAACAGTGCACATCAGACAGAAAGTTCTGTTGGACTAAAATCTTTAATGGCAAGAACGAAGGTATTGGTGGATTTAGAGTGAAGGCAGTGCCATGGTACAGATCATCAGATCAAACCAAACAGGATGGAACTTGTCTTACGGGGGGGAAAAAAAAAAAAAACAAACGGAAGAAAGAGCGGCAGCAAAGAGGATATGTTTGGGGGGGGGGGGGAAAGAATGGACTGATTTAAGATTTAAGGAAAATATAGCAAATGTTTTAACCCGAGCAAATGCAATACATACATACAGTATCTCAGCTTATAAACATTTCGCCAAAGGATTGCATTTCAAAATTAGCCAGCTGGCTAACACTGACACATTTACAGAGATGCTGATTAATAATGTGTTATCCTTATAAATAAAGAAATGGAATATCATTAGTCATGCATATCTTGCTGTGCACATGGACGGAAAGGCAGATGGAACCATTCACACACATTTACACGCTGTGGCCGAGGCTGCCGTATAAGGTGCCTGCTCATGAGATAAACACTCACACAGCATCGATGCACAGCATCAGGGGGAACTCAGGGTTCAGTGTCTTGACATGGGACTGCAGGGCCAGGGATCAAACCACCAACCTTCCAATTGACAGGAGACCGCTCTACCACTGAGCCACAGCCACCCAGATGGGCGCCAACCACTCCAATCTTTGTCGGATTTTCATTCAACTGCAACTTTCTTTTTACATTTTACCCTAACCTGGAGTCCAAATACTGTGGCAAGGTGTCTGCTGTTCTAGGGGAATACTATTGGTTCAATCGGCCACTTTCAAACTTGAGATGGTGAATACTAGGGATGCACTGAATGTTCGGCAACCGCAATTATTTGGCTGAAAATAGCAAAAAAAAGCACTTTCAGTGTTTGGACAAATTACTGAAAAGGCCGAAAAAGCACATTTTGACTATAAAAATTGGCAAAATAAATGAAAAACAAATGCGAAAAACTGTTTGGGTTATTCGGCCTCCAGCCAAGTTTTTTTTATTATATTCAGGCCAAGAATTTTCATTTTGATGCAACCCTAATGGATACTCAAATTTGTACCCATTTTCTATTTCTTGTTCTAACTTCATGTTTTGTAACTTCCTGTCAGAATTCAAAACTATCAAAACTGCTCATATTGTACATTGACAAAGACAAAAAGCACGTGCCAAATGGATGAAAGTAAATGTAAAACCAAAATACTTTCTTTTGAAAGTAAATATATGTAAAATGTAAAAGGCCTGCACAGTTAGGAAGAGCCATGTTATGTTTTTATACATGCAAGTGGCACCACATCTCAGATATTCTTCCTTTTTATGAACAGATGTATTTTTGAAATTAAATAGATTTGTGAGCTGGAGCTGGGAGTCACATTAGACGGTTTTGATGATCACATATTTTCACTGGTTTGCCTGTAGCCATTGAGAAGAATGCTTGCTGGAGCCAGAATCTGACACTGACTGGAATTTGCAAATTCTTATTTCTGGCTACTTGGGATGTTTATCCATTATATAAATGACACTCACTGTAAATATGTGGTTGTACAGCCTGTCTTGCTAGCTCAGAATGTAAAAGAGAAGTATCATATTGTATACCCCATCCACATCCCATTGATTTATCCCATTGTTGGGCCCTCAGTTGGAGAGTAAAGCATCTGCTACAGTCTGAAAAATGTATTATTGGATTATATGAAGGATCATTTGCATGACCTTTATGAGCAAACAACTCATCAGTGAATCCAGACTCATCCTTTATAAGGGATCAGACCTGATACTGTGTATACATGTTGGGAATACAGAGATGTTCTTTTAAAGTCTTGTTGCGTTGGATGAATGTATGATCCTGGTCTTCCTGCGTCTTCTCCTTGTCTTTGTAATTGCTTCAATTATCATTGTCATTGTCATGCTACCAGACAAGTTCTGAACTGTGGGCTTTTTTCTGTTCCAAGAGACCTCCAGTTCTATAATGTTGGGAAGGAGGTGGATAGCTTCAGTGTTTAACTTTTGCTTGGAATTGGGAAGGCAGGAAAGACCATTGGCTGAAGTTTGTGATTTCTTTGTCAGTCTGTGGTTTAAACATCTTCACCTTGGACATTTAGAACATAATGAAGGAACAGTGTTTTATGGTATACTCACTAAAATGGCCTTGCTTTACTTGGCCATTGGGTACAGTAGGATAGTAGCTATCGAATATTTTAGTAATCAAGTATTCTACAAATTATTCCATTGATTATTCAAGTAATTGGATAATAAATACTTTTATCGTAGTAAAGAGCACTAGTAAATATTCAAAAGAGTGCTTTCTTTTTCAGAAAAAGCAACATTGGTATTGTTTAAATTGTATACAATAATATTATCTTTCTAAAAAATATACCTATTTAGTGCATGCAAGTGCCATATTACATTCCGTTTCTTTAAAGAAATTTTTGTTCTGTGATAATCATGTTTAAAATGCTGTCTGTGAACTCACAAAGCTGTCCATACGACTCTGTGATCTACTGAAAAAGGGATGAATTAATAATATACGTATTACCAGGCAAATGGAGCCAGTTGAAAGTCGGCAAAGTGTGCAAATGCTAGCGTTAATGTTACCATGTGACCGGTCCACTCCGTGGAATAGATGAGGAACGTTAGACTGAGAGTTTGAAATGATCCTAAACTTTGGACACTTTGTCGTCTCTTCTCTAAGCCCCAGACTGTTTTGGCTCTCTTTCTCCATTTTGTAATCCGTGCCGTCAATCTTTACGGGCACGGAATGTGTCCACAGCGTTACTCCGTTGTGCGACAGTAATAATCATCCGTGCGGAAATACAGTGAGCGGTATGAAGTTAGTTACATTCATTAAACGAAGCTTCAAGGCAAATAATTTTGCATCGATGATTCTAGTAATTGAATCAGTCGAGTTACGGGAGGAATCGTTTCAGTGATTATTGTACCTGCTGTGCTGACTTCCACGAAGTGGTTGCCCAAGCCATTACAAATACAGCACTCCTACAGCAGCAGATATTGGGCTTTGAAGATTGACAAGGTCAAATCCAGAATACATTTTCTACTGACTCTGACCAAACTTTTTTTCTCAAAAAAATATACAACCATCAGCAAATACTTCAGTTCGTGGCACAAAAATCATCTCTACACACTGCGGATTCAATGTCAAGGGTGTGGTCGAGACAGAATAAAGATTGAAAACAATAGTTTATGTTTGAATTGTTGTTTGAGCACCCTGCCTTCACCTGCTTGAAGAAACTGCAGAATGTATTCAAAATGTGCTGCAAGATAGTCTCTTGGTGCTCTGCAGGATGCATTACATTTTAATTTGGCACAAACCTTAAAATCTGTTGTGTGAAAATATAACTGCAGGCATGAAAAGGCAGCAGACAAGAATGCGGATTGGAAGAGACTGTGAACATGGGATAGAAGAGAAAATTAGATCTTGATTGTGGTTACTCTGTCTCTTTCCATTTCTAAAGTGAACATTCACATTACACTGCCACTCATTTAATTTGTAGGCTGACTGGGCATGTTGTGAATATAAGCAACGCTGCGTGAGATTCATATGATGCACTCTTCTCTGTAAAATCAACTTGATATTACATTTACCAGTCACCAGTTTCAAGTGATGATTAGATTATGGATAGCATTTTAAAGTATGCCATTAGATTGCAGATAGACAAACACACCATATGGAACTATTCCATTTCTTTCAATGCACCGAAGAAGACACTGTGCAGTACACTTTCTGTCAAACTGATGTTTTATCTTTTGTGCTTGTTAATCAGATCATGTGACAGCTAAGCTTGCAGTTTCTGAAACAACATGAGGAAATCAATTTATTATATTATCCTGAAACGCTTTGACGTGTTCGATCACCTGGGGCCTCATAACAAAAACTTCAAAAAAATTCTGAAATCCTATCTTATCTCACTTTAGGATGACATTTAGAATCTATGTATTACAGAAACATGTTTCCTAACTGCATTTAGGAAAAATAAGTCGTACGTTATCTTATGATAGGAATTTTTAGGAACCATCCTAATTTAGGGATGACATTTAGGGATGAGACCCTGTCCTGAATCAAAAAATAACTGCCATAATAACTGCCAAAAAGGGCAGCAGCACTTTTTTTACGTCTATATGGCAATGACAACGATACGGAACAACATGACCACCGAAATACAGTGATTGAAAGGCTTCTCAAACTTTATGATGATGCTTTTAATTTCCCCGACCATGTATTTATGAGTATATATTGACTGACAAGACAATTCATTTTGACTTTGATCGACGTGCTACATCCGGCTCTGGAAAGGCCTACAAGCAGGCATGGGGCTCTGTCAGTGATCGTGCACTTTCTTTTTTCGCTAAGAGTGAGGATGCAGATCTGTCTTTGACATTACATTACATTCTGACCAAAGGCAGAATGAGTGCTGATGGAAGAATTACATTTACAGTTAGAGTTAGGATTTCTTAAGTTAAGAAAAGACAGGAGGTCTGAGATAGGATAGGACCCAGCCATGAGTTCAGGAGTTGCTTCTGTAATAGGATGATAGGATTTTTCCTATCTTTGAAATTTCAGTTAAGATATACAAGCAGTAAGGCTTGAGGCCCATTATATGCATCTCATTTGACTATGATATCCCACCATATATTTATCTCCTGAGGAAGCCTCTTGTGATAAACAAGCAAAGCACTGTTGCTGAGAGATATTAGTCTCGCATTGCCAGACCTTGGTCTGGCTAGTCCAAACAGCATTCCAGAATTGGAGTAAAACGTGCTCTGGTTTATTGGTATTTCTTTACACCAATTACAATCGTCACGGGCAGTGCTAAGCGCCGGACAGAGCCACGGTCCTCTGCCATATAGCCTAGAGAAGGAACTTGTTTTTGTGGAACGTGAATATTCAAAAGTAGTTTTAGTCGTGCAACAGTATACTCAGATTGGACAGATAGTCTAGCTAGCTGTCTGGATTTACCCTGCAGAGATCTGAGGAGCAGTTAACCATAGTCCTCAGAAATCCACCGGAGGTTAGAACACCAACACAAAGAAAGAGGAAGGTTCATGGGACATCCGAAAAAAATGACATTCGACGGAATTTACAGCAGAACGAGAGCAACCCCAGAAGTGGAATGTCATGAATATAGACTAGTATGGTATTAGTCTCGCTTTGCCAGACCCTCCTCCAAAGTGCTCTGAAGGAGGGTCTGTCTACTCCAAACAGCATTCGGGGATGGGAGGAAAACGTGCTCTGGTCAAGTCATCGCCCTGGTTAAATGACTCCATTTGTTGTTTCCAGCCTCCATGTTGGAGGGCTGAACAACAGTGGAAATCAACCAAGCACCATGTTCACCATCTCTATCACAAAGACCTCTTAACTGAGTTTAACAGTAGGGTTAAGGAGTCGAGGGCATCTTACTCAGGCATGTATAAAGTACTAGAGACCCAGACTTGAATAAAAGTACAAGTGCTCAATCAAAAAAGTGACTTGAGTAGAAGTTGAAGTGCTCTTTAAGCAACACACTTAAGTGGAAATATTAAAGACTTCAACATTTTTGTACTTAAGTATTGCAAGTAGTTTATTTTAACATTTACTACTCAAGTACTGAAAGTAAAAGTATTGTGTTATTTAGTTTTTAAAGAAAACAGTCAAAAGTTTGAATATCATATTGTTTATATTATTTCAAATGTTTAGCCTAACGGACACTCACAATTCCTTTGGCTGTAGCCAGGGACGTCACTAGGCTTGAAAGACAGGGAGGGGCTTAGCCCCCAGGGTATTTGTAACTTGCGTTTGTAAAATCTTTGCACGGACATCTTTCGTTACTGTAAAAGAAAAAAAAAAAAAACAAAAAACCAAGATGTTAACAAGTAAAAAGGGACAGATATATCCTCTTCTTCCATGTCTACTCGGTTCCTTCTGTCTTATCCTTTAAGATAAAGCTAAACCCTGATGCTAATTTCATAACTTCGAAATGCAAATTGGTCACATGAAACATCCAAAATGTCTAAAAACAGAGGCCAGACAGCTAATAAGTTGGTAAGTTAAACAAATATGACAAATAGCAGTACAAGAAAAAGAAAAAAAATAGGCATCACTGCATATTTTATAATGTAAGATATTAATACTGATCCTATTTAAAGTGGCTACTGTCTAAATACAATAACCTGATGGCGGAAGGAATAAAAGATTTGAAGTAATGGAATATATACTGTATATACTGTATGTACTTGTTACGGCCTCCCTTTAAAAGGAACAAACAAAGGCTCGAAAGGGACTGGAGGATGCAACATATAAAAAGGATGCCAGACACAATGTTAACAATTATCCAACAAGTTTTATTAAATAATGAATATTCCCAAAAGTAACAAACAAAGAGAAACAAAAGGGACTGAAGACCCCGGCCAAAAAGAACAAAAGATGGGAAGACGCTGGACCAAACTCGCAGTGGGCCGTTGCTCCCCGCGTCTCCCCCTAAACTAACTAAAAAGGGTAAACTAATCCTAGAACAAACAAAAAAAGACGAATAACTGAACTACCGGTAACCTCCAGCCCAAACTAACTGGTGTGTTCCATGTGCCTCTGTCCCTTCACTCTCTGCCTTCTTATCACCTCCCCCACTCTAGCTGAGCACTGCTGACACTCAGGTGTGCAACAGGCAGAGGGAGGAGGGCAGAATGAGGGACAGAGAGGGAGAGAGACAGAGGGAGAAAACAAGACACGCACACACACGAGAGGCACATGTAACAGTACTGTATGTAGGATTGCTTTCATTTTATTTTTTTTATTTTCATTTTTATGTATATCTGTGGGCATGTGCTCATCTTTAGCCTAGCCTACATTTAGGCAACATCTACATATTTATTTAATTTATCACAGCCAATGAATGCAGCAAGTTAAATTGGTTAGAATATAGCTAGCATATATAATAAATATAATTAAATAATTTAGTTTAGGCTATGCATAGTACCTAGACCTGCCAACAAATGCTGATTGTTAGAAGAAAACCAAACAATCCTTAGACGTATAGACCACTAATGACCTCAATCAGAATCAACTGCTCTGCCAATCTCCTGCTTCTCTTTCTCTCTGCTGAAATATCTTCCAATATCCATCTCATCTGCTCAATGAATTGAAGGATACACCGGTACAATAGCATTAACAGGGACCCTATGACATTTAGTTTTCAGTGACAAAAAAATTCTATGGGGATTGATATTGTTCTAAAATATACCTACTATAGAGATAGGCTATATTATTGGCAATGAATAAAGAGTTGTGATTAGCTTGCTAAGTTAACCATTTCTTGTATTTCGCTCGTTCACTCTAGCTAGACTATAGTTTTCCATAACAAACAAAAATATCCCCTTTCCCTTACCTCAAGAAAACATAGCTATAGGTAAGCAGGTCATTAAAAACTTACAATTTCACTCTGTATCACTACGTGTAATCAATCTTCCTTTCACCATTAATGTGTGTATCAGTGTGTGTATGTGTGTGTGTGTGTGTGCAGGAGGGGGGGTGTGGGGGGTGAATAGCGAGTTCAGACCAAAGAGATGCGACGAGATGAGATGAATCCTCCAGTTACTCACAACGCTCTGAAAGCTGCCAGTTCACACCAATACAACGAGACGGTGCGGTGCATCATCTTGATAGCACGACTCTCTGTACTTCTGTCTAACTTCCAACTTTTCTGCTATTTTTTTGTAGCTATATATATATCATTTGTTGCGTCTAAATATGAATGAGGATAAATCAAATTTTTATTGTTGTTCTTATTATTATTCAGGGGGGCTTAGGGACATTTTGGGGTAGCTTCAGCCCCCCTAAAATAGGTCTAACGACGTCCCTGGCTGTAGCAGCAATACAAGGAATGATTTGTAACATTTTTGTAATTGTAACTGTTGGGATTTTAACCCTGTGAATGCTGGCTAATGTGTATTAGCTGTTCCAGGGCTCCTATCAGAGAGCACGAGTCACCAGGTGGCGTTCAACTTTTTACGTGGTAGTAAGATGGTGCATTACAGGCAGTCACAAGCTGTACATTTGCTGGATATATGAAGGAAGTTTCTGAAATAAACCCCAAAAAGGTACATTAATGTCACAGCTGTTAAAACTACTATTATCTGATATAACAGTGGGTTATTAATCACTTATTAACAAATACTGAAACACACTGTGCAAGTAAAATGAACATCCTCTCCAGCACAGTAACGATTAAAGCCCCCCAAAAAAACGTATCACACACTAGCTAGTAACATGTGTGATGAACAGGAAAGTTAGCAAGCTAGCAACATCAAGATAAACTAGCAGCTTCACATCACAGGGTCAAACGGTTAACATTCAGTACTCACTGCAGACTGAAACAACTCAGGAATAGATTACTCTGCTGCAACAATAGCTAAATAGAAAGAGTACAAACTTACATCGTCTCTGACTTCCTAACAGGCAACGAATTAAAAGTAATGAATAGAAACACGAGGCGATCTCAGGGATTTCTTACATAGCCATAACTACACACACTGTAACCTACACAGTCTCCGTAGCATGAGGAATTCACAACAGTAACGAGTAATGATGCAGCACATAAAAAATGTATCGGAGTAAAAGTATTAAACTCGTTGAAAATATGTACTGAAGTAAAAGTGGAAGTAGGAGAAAAAAATAATACTCCAGTAGAGTACAGATACAGTCTTTTTGTACTTAAGAACAGTAGTGAAGTAGTTCTCTGATCTTACTTTGCTGACCTCATTTTCCCCCAGGGATTTCAACCCCAAAGACAACCAAACAGCTCACTGCTGAATTGACTGCACACAACATTCTAGATAAATTTGAATATGGTTTCCATCAGAAGCATTCCACTGAAACAGCTCTTCTCGGAATGTCCAATAATATAACGTAGTCTTCTGATGTGGGTGAATGCTCTGTTTTGGTGCTTCTGCGGCATGGCAAGCTTTTGATACCGTGGATCACAGCATCCTGATTGAAAGGCTTAGGCAGTGGGTGAGTGTCTCTGGGAGCGCCCTGGTATGGTTCACTTTTCCACCTTTCTCGGAAAAGAGTTTTTCTTAGTCACTTGGTCCCTATACGTCTGAAACGTCTGTCCTTTTCTGTGATGTGTCTCAGTTTTTTAGGTCCTAAATGATTTGTATTGTATATGCTTCCACTAGGTATTAGCCAATTCAAATAGATCTTATATCATTGTAACACTCATGATATCCAGTTGTATGTCTCATTTGAGCTTGATGAGACTGAAAAACTGAAAAATTGTCTGAGGACTAGATGGCTTTTAACAGCTCAATGCAGATAAGACTGAGGTACTTATCGTTCAGATATCACAGCTTCCAAGGTTGCTCAGTGTTTGAGGTCCCTGTCTGTGCAGTCTAAACACGGAAATCTTGGTGTTATGTTTGATCATGCTATGTATTTTGATTAACATATCAAATCATTGACCCGTACATGTTTCCTCCAATTCAGAAATGCTGCCGAACTCTGGTCTGTTGTATCACAATCTGAGCTTGAGATGATCATTGACACTTTTATATCATCCCGGCTAGACTACTGCAATTCCCTTCACCTTCACCTGCATCAACAAGTCGTCTCTGGACCGTCTACAGCTGGTCCAGAACGCTGCAGAAAGTCCAGCAGGACGACTCCAATCACTCCCATCCCATCCTCCTTACATTGGCGTCATATCAATTTCAATCAATCAATCAACCAATCAATCAATCAACATTTATTTATATAGCACTTTACAGTAACCAACAGGTATCCAAAGTGCTTCACATCAGAAACTAAGACTAAAACACACATCATATAACATACCATACAATAAAAAGAATGACACATAGAAACAATAAAATCAGAAAAGGTTACATAGAAAATAGGAGAGGGAAAATGTCACACCACTACTATGTATTAAAAGCCTTTCTAAACAGATAAGTTTTAAGTCTAGACCTAAAAAGTGCTACATCTGTAGTCGTCCGAATTTCAGGGGGTAACTTGTTCCAGAGTCTCGGGGCAGCTACTGCAAAAGCCCGATCACCCCACCGTTTATACTTTGACCTTGGGACTTCTAAAACCAGCTGATTTGAGGACCACAAGGACCGGTTGTGCTCACGCAGGGTTAAGACAAATACTCCGGGGCCAGGCTGTTTAAGGCCTTAAAAACAAACAATAAAATCTTGAAATGGATTCTAAAACGCACAGGGAGCCTATGTAGGGTATAGAGAACAGGAGTGATGTGTGCGCGCCTAGATGTATTTCTTAAAAAGCGAGCAGCAGCATTCTGTACAAGTTAAAGGCGTGAGATGGAGGTCTGATTCAGACCAACATAAGGAGCATTACAGTAATACAACCTTGAACTAATAAAAGCATGGATCGCCTTTTCTAGATCATGCCTGTTAAGGAAGGGCTTAACTTTAGCCAGGAGACGAAGCTGGAAAAAGCTCATTCTAAAAACATTGCTGATTTGCTTATCAAATTTCATGTTGCAATTAAAAGTAACCCCCAGATTTTTGACAGCTGGCTTAAGGTATGAAGCTAGGGCTCCCAAACTCAAAGCTGGACCGCCTGGCATGTCTGAAGTTCTAAAGATGATACACTCAGTTTTAGCTTCATTCAAATGAAGAAAGTTTTGTGAAAGCCACAACTTAATATCATTAATACAGCTAAGGAGGGAGTCTAGTGCAACACTGTCATTCGGTTTCATAGGCAAATACATTTGTAAATCATCTGCATAATAATGAAAAGACAGGTTGTGTTTTCTTATAATAGCCCCTAAAGGCAACATAAATAAGGAAAACAGGATGGGGCCAAGAATAGAACCCTGGAGTACCCCACAGGAAAGAGGAGCAGTTGACGAGGATAAGTCACCAATCATGACATGACTATTTGCCAAATAGGATCTAAACCATGTACTGAGCCTCGGATGCCTACACACTGATCAAGGCGAGAGAGGAGGACTGCATGATCCACTGTATCAAATGCCGCCGTGAGGTCCAAAAGCACCAAAACAGAAGGATTCCCGGCATCTACAGACAAGGCAATATCATTGTGCACTTTAAGTAGTGCAGACTCAGTTCAATTTCAGTTTCAGGAACCATTTTCAGTAGAGCCTTGCATGGTCAGGCACCTGTGTACACCTCTGATTAGCTCCATCCTTTTATTATCAGTAGGTCACTCAGGTCTTCTGACCAGGGATGACTGGTTGTCCCTCGCGCTCGGCTAAAAACGAAAGGTGCCTTTGAAGTAGTGGCTCCGACACTGTGGAACACGCTTCTTATGGTCATACACTCTGTGGTCCCTGTTGACGCTTTTGATAAGCAGCTGATGTTTCTACTTTTGTTTTTCCGTTTTACTTTACTTATTTTTTTCCATTACATGTCATTTAGCTGACGCTTTTATCCAAAGTGACTTACAATTGCTATATATATAAGAGGTCGCACGCCTCTGGAGCAACTAGGGGTTAGTGCCTTGCTCAGGGACACATTGGTTGATGTATCGCAGTGGGAATCAAACCCAGGTCTCTCACACCAAAGGCATGTGTCATATCCACTGCGCCATCACCACCCTTATCAAAGCCTCTGCTCACGTGCCAAAGCTATAATAATAATAATAATAATAATAATAATAATAATAATAATAATAATAATAATAATAATAATAGGAGCAGCAGTGGCTTTTATTCTTTTTTTATTGCTTGTTCTTTTGATTTTGGTCTTATTTTTTTAAACAATTTTACTCTTGTGAAGCACTTTGTGACTCTGTTCTGTAAATGGTGATATATTAAATAAACTTTTTTTATTATTACTATTTTTATTTGAAATGGTCGTGATTCTTGTCCTCCACAAAATGGTAGATTTCCATGTTCAACTTCTTCTCTTCTGAAGGCTGTTTTTAGCACACTAATTCAGCTGGCATATACAAAGACGGGCTAAAGAAGCGTTTTCAAAGTCTTCCAGCTATTTAAGTGAGTGAGCTGGGTTTGCATGAATAGTGTATGTGGAGGAAGGAGGAGAAACGTTATGATGAAGAACTCTCCTACTGCGATTTTGTCAGCTCTTGTACTTGGCATCTGAAAAGTGAAATCTCTGGCCTTCATATCATCTGGTTTGTATAAGAGAAAATAACTACATAGTAATGCAAAATATATGCCCACAGGTTGGAAGTGCATACGCCAGGAAATACTGAAAAAGGTACGAGAGGCCAGCTCATCAATAAAATGAACACATGGCTGAAAGTCTGGACTTGTAAATACAAGGCATAAAAGACCCAGCTATCTCAGCCAGCATGTGCATGGTGCTTTTTCTCATGGTGATCACAAGGTAATATATTGACGCACTGCATCACACTTTTCCATTTGGATTTGCTTCAGTGCTGCTGTCATTACTTTGGACCGGATCCTGGAACATAAGATGCAATGGGTCCCATATGAAAAGCTGCCTTTGAACAGAGAAAGCTTGGAAGTTTGAAGGCAGGTGTCACCACTTGTCCCTTCTACCAGCCAGTGGGAAAACTAACCTAGTTTACTTCCACCTCACCAAAGCATGAGCAGCCCCCCCCCCACCCCTCCCTCCCCCCTACCAAGTGTTTAATCACGCTTCCCAAGCTGGAATGTTTGGATCCCTTTCTTGTTCCTCCTCTTGGAGTTGGGTGTGCCTCTGAATTAACAATAACCACTGACAAGAACACTGAATGTTACCTAGATATCTGTCACCGATGTCTGTTGTTCCGAGATATGATGGCAGATTGAAAAAAAGAGTCACTGACAGTGATTCCTTTGATGTTTCAGTCGCATAGTAATTTGTTATGAAAGAAGAGTTAGCATCTATTATAGATTTGGTGAATGTTGGCACAGGAGCAGAGGCTTTGATGTTGGGAGATGTCAAAGGTTCAGGCTCGCCCTAATACAATCCTGAGCCAAGCTTCTTTTCTTCAGTTCATCACATGCTTTTTAATCGTATCTAAAATCACATTGTTTCTTTTTTCATGTGGCATATTCTGTTTTAAATAAAAAGCTATGATCACAATGATGCTGTGCTTCAGAGTGCATACTGTTTTGCTGAATAATGTTAAAATGATTGCAAAATCACTAAAACGGAAGCCTCTTGTGGCTGTTTACATGGATGTTTAGAATGAATAAGAAATGTGGTGTGTTTGAGAATGTGTTGATTTGTGAATGCACTGAGTAAACTACCACGGTGGCAATGGGAACAATGGGAATGTGAAGAAATAAAAGGAGTAGTCGGTCTACTATATTACCTTATTGCAAGCTTCCAAAAATTCAACAATGTAACAGGAACCCTTTTTTCTTTTTTAAAGATCATTTTCTGGGCATTTCTGCCTTTAATTGATAGGACAGTTGGGATATGAAAGGGGAGAGAGTGGGGGAAGACTTGCAGCAAAGCGCAGCAGGTTGGATTCAAACCCTGGGCCTCTGCGTCGAGGCGCTCGCTCTACCAGGTGAGCTACCCGGGCACCCCCCTTAATATTAACGGGTCCACGGTGGAGAGGGTGGACAGCTTCAAGTAACTTGGTGTCCACTAGAGTTGGCCATTCCTTTGATTTTAACAATTCTGATTCCAATTCCGATTTTTCCTTTCGATGGAGTTAAAACGGGCCACATGCTTATTTCTCAGATAAGAGGAAAATTTTATTTTGATTCACAGTTTTAACGGGGCTTTTTCAGCCACACTAGAGTGCTGCTTACTGCGCTCCATGGCTGCAACACAACAAGCGTCTGGTAGTACGGTGGCCGCTACAGAAACCAAAACTTGCGAATGCTAAATTTGGAACCGATGATCGGATTCGAAACTAAATTTTCCAGACGATTCCAATAAATAAAAAATTCCATTGGAATTCTAATTTTTTAAACAATGCCAAGTTGGAACCGGTTTTCGATGCCCAATCCTAGTGTCCAAATCCCTGAGGGTCTGACCATGGCACTGCATACTGACTCAGTGGTGAGAAAGGCAAGACAGAGACTGTTTGTCCTCAGACGCCTGAGGAGGTTCCAGGTATCCCCTCAAATACATCGGAATTTCTACTCCTGCTTCCGGGAACATCACTGCCTGGTAAAGAAATAACACCGAGGGGCTGCAAGGGTCTGCAGAGAGTAGTTTGTTCAGTTAGTCGATCAATCAATCAATCATTTATTAACGCAAAATTGTAATCAGCCAATCACGTGGCAGCAAACTCAATGCATTTAGACATGGTAGACATGGTCATGACGATCTGCTGAAGTTCAAACCAAGCATCAGAATGGGGAAGAGAGGTGATTTTAGTGATCTTGAACGTGGCTTGGTTTTTATTTTGAGTATTTCAGAAATGCTGAATTGCTGGAATTTTAATGCACAACCATCTCTAGGGTTTACAGAGAATGGTCCGAAAAAAAAAAAAAAAAATCCATTACAGTTTTTTACGATTGCTATGACACTTTTTTCAATACTTTCAACAACTTTCCTAAACTCTTAACACAGTTAGCACAACATCCGTCTTTGTAGCCTATACAATTAACACATTTCTTGTTGCTTTGACACAAAATCCATACAGTTAACACAAATTTAAAATACTTGAACTTCTTTTACACACAAGCTCCGCCAAGACCAAAACAATGGATCTTCACTACCAAATTTACAAATGCTTTCACACTGTATGTCAGAACAGATAACATCATGTTCTAAACCTAACTTATAGGCTAAAGTCAAAGTGAACAGCTGATCATATTGTAAATTGAAACACAAATATATCCCCTGGATTTTATACATGCATTTATTGAGAAACAGCTGATTGAAGTTATGCAAATAGATCGATCACAGCTGATTCCCTTCTAGGAAACACACTCAGGTGTTGAGGTTCTTCCAATCCCATGATCATATGGTAGTACAGTAAAAGAGGACCTATTTGAACAATATACTGTAGATGAAATCAGAAAATAAGAACAATGCCTTCACGAGGGAGAGGAAGAGGAGTACCAGGACAATTCTGTCTCTGTCTCCTTTTTTTCATAAACCGTACATTCTATAAAGCTACTCGGAGATGGGTCATTAATTTTTTGTATTGAATCTCTGCAGCAAAAGGAACAAATCGGTGGCCCGGTTGGACCAGTGGGTAGAGCAGGAGCACATATACTTGGAGGTTTATGCCTTGACGCAGAGGTCCAGGGTTCAAATCTGACTTGTGGAGATTTACTGCTTGTCTTCCCCCCCCTCTCTCTCTAAACCCCTTTCTCAACTAGCTGTCCTGTCAAATAAAGGTGGAAAAGCCCAAAAATTAATCATAAAAAAAAATGTACTAAACCCAACAAAACAAAAATGTAGAGAGGCTTCAAGAGAAACTGCAGTGCAAAACACAATCTATGATCAATACAATATACTATTGTCTGTTGTATAAGGGCAGACCTGACACATGTAAAATAATGCAGTTTCTGTTATTCCATGGGATGATAGTGTTTTGTATGACATTGTGCTATGATTGACTAAATGTTCCTGTTGGGAGAAAACAGATTTTGAGACATGATTGCGTTGTTTTGGTAAATAGTGTATTGTGTTAGTGAATTATTGTATTTTGAAAATCAGTGTTGGAGTTTAGTTTACAATGTGTGATTTTGAGCTTAAAATTAACTGTTTTGCCAATTATGTGTTGTAGGTGTGGTTGGTGCGTAAGGAGTTTAGGAAAGTTGTTAAAAGTATTGAAAAAATTGTCATAGTGATCGTGAAAAACTGTAAGCGGCAGTTCTCTGGGAAAAAAAATGCCTTGTTGATTGTGTGGGTGATATTTTCTTGGCACACTCTTGGTCCCTTTAGTAACAATTGAGCATTGTTTAAACGCCACAGCCTACCTGAGTATTTGTTGCTGTCCATGTCCATCCCGTTAAGTGTACCCATCTTCTTATCCATCCAGCACCATGACGCACCATGTCACAAAGCTCAAATCATCTCAAACTGGTTTCTTGAAGTTCACTGTACTCAAATATATAATTGTATAACACTACTTCCTAACTTTGAAGGCAGAACTTGTGTTATTGCTATCTTAGCTTAAGTGAAGGATCTGTGTCCCAACTGGCAGCGGCAGATGGCCGCCCACTAAGAGTTAGCGTTGCTGCCTGTTTTCCTCGCCACTGTCACACCAAATGCTTGCTCTTGGGGGGAAATTGTCTGTAATGTGTCCTGAGAAAACTCCTGTTGTGATTTGACACTATAAATAAAATTGAATTGAATACCTCTTTCACAAGAGGCTGTGGGTAGTGGGGGGCTATGTTGTTGCTTAGCCTACTTAGAAAACCGGTTTTGAATTGTCCTGACCCTTCAAACACAATTTCTTGAATTTCTTTCTCATTTTCATGAGGAAAAGTTGGAGCTTAAAGATCCCCACATACAGTATGTCACCATTGCATTGTCTGACTGGGGAATTGCCATGAATGTATAAATGATATTCTAACAGACAACAATGTGCAGTATCGTAACAATGCTTACTATGCCATTGTGTTCTTGTGCCCTGCTGATAACGACACATTCACATTCCTCACATTTCTGCCCTGTATCTACTCTTCTGTCTGTGAATGAACCACATTTTACCAGCACAATGACGGTTGACATTAGAAAAAAAATAAAGTATTCCAAGAAATACAATCACATCAGTCAAGCCGTGACTTTAAATAGATACACAGAGAAAGCATACTTTTCCTCTTTGGGAAGGCTCCTGATTCCATTTTCTAATTAATTACTAGCGGAAACACCTTGGCTGTGCCGACGCGAAGAGTGACGGGTCATGGCCCCCAGTCACATCCACCACCAGCCCCAGTGGCAGGGGAGCTGGGATTTTAATCACCTGGCCACTGGCATTATCAAGCTGGAGGACCCGTCACCTACTCCGCACACAGATGCTTGTGCATTCATCTCTACCAGAGGTCAATGGGTCTGAGAAAGTGGTGCCTGCTGCGTCCTTCTGCCTTCCCTATTTAGAGCCTCTTAAAGGCGCCACATGTGGCATTTTGTCCTCAATGAATCATTACCACATCAGCTCCGTGGCGTTGGTCTAATTGCTGCAAACGGAAGACGATTGTGGAAGCCTCTTCGTCGCATTTTGCCACCAGGTTTTGCAGAAAATCTACTGGAACGCTTTATAGCTATGGCCTTGGTTCATGGAACATGTTATTAGCTGGCTCTACATTGCACATAATACACAATACCTTTTGCAGTATTCAATATAGCTTGAAAATCACATTAAGCGACCTTTTGGCTGCTAAGGGACTGCGGTCTGCGTCTAGATCTCTCACCGCCTCTCTCTACTGCTGGCAGAGATCCTACAGCCTGTAATTCCTATTTTTTGTATAAACTTACAGCCAAGTGAGCGCCCAGACACCTCCAATGTAGAAGTTGTTTGTGTAGCTGGAGGACAAAGGCTTATACACAACAGCATATGGACAAAATACTCTGTGATATAATATCGCTGCTGAAATCCCCCGCCTACATGACAGCTGTTAGCACCTAACTTTACACTAGCTACTTCCATTAAGCATATAACCACAGACATCAGCTGCTCTCCTGTTCCAGTTGGTTGCATTAGATACATTGTAGGAGCTTTAGAAACCTTTCGGAGGTCTGATATGATTTTAGTTTGCATGTACACAGACAATGGTTCAACAGAATGTTCAGAGAACAATTGATGTTCTTGTTCAAGAAACAACAACTATTATATACCAGATCACAATTTCTTCAAAGAAACAACATTAAGATAAATTGCCTCATCTACTTTTTAATTCTATAAAGAACCATAGATAACTTGATTTATTATTTATGTTTTTAAATTTGCCTGCAAGGTGGGCAATCTCTGCATTGTGTGTATGATTGTGTGTTATTTTATTATACTATCTGCTGCATAACAAATTGCCCCACTGGGGGATAAATAAAGTAACTTGACTTGACTTGAGATATCTCTTTGGTTAAGATGTTGCAGTTTTCAGGAACAAGTTAAAAACAGCCATTTTTTACATATTGATTTGACTTTGATCATGAAAGAGACAGAGAGAAAATGACACATTTAAAATGGACTTGGACCAGAAGCATATTTCCTTTTAGGATGGATTCATAATGCTATTTTGGTATCCACAAATCGCTTCATTTTCCATTTTTCTTAAGCTTAATGATCAAAAGAGCCTACCATGGTTTTCTTCTATCCTCTGAATATCTGTATTATATTAACCTTTAAACTCCTCCAGTTGTAATTGATATTAAAAAATACAGGTCAGATAATGTGCCCTACAACATCAGACACATTTTTAGGTTACATACACAAAAAAGACACTTGAATTGACTTGGGTTTCTGTGTATTTAGATTCCACACAGCACAGAGAAAATGATAGGGGCAGAAAACTAGACTATTGGTCGATTATGCATCAAAGACCGATAATTATGTTTCTTGTTAGGGGGCAACCTGAAGTAGTCATCGCAAGAGCAAACGAGGAAGCGAGGCGTCAAAGTATAAGAGTGGCTGATTCTGCAGAGGGATTGTTGGTGTGGAGGGGTCAAACAAACAGGACTTTCACTCAGGAGACCGGGGTTTGTGTCCCATGTGAAACCAAAAGTAATCTGTCATTTTGAAATCAACCGAGTTAATTGATACAGACCTTAGTTGGTGACGCAATGATGTCCTTCACGTTATGTCCTCATTTTAAGTTTTGCGTGACCCATTTTAGGTCAAAAAGGTTTTACTAACCCTAACTAAGTATTTGTGTTGCCTAAACTCAACTAGTTCTGTCTCACAACGTTTACTATGTGTAAATAGAATGGTCACATGAATAGAGTCAAATGATTAAACTTCCACCGTGCAGCAGTGAATAGAACAGTCGTATGTGTCATTTTGGGAGTCTTTGGCTATCGAGCTATAATTTCGTATAGGTGTGAAGATGTGTTGGCCAGACAGCTGTGTAACATCTCTCTAACAATAAGCTGTGTGCCACATCATGTGCAATTTGCCAAACTGTTACACTTGTATCAACTTTCACCACTTGGAAAGAAAAGAAGCCGTGCACTGCACTTTTCCGAAGTGAATATTTTGTGTCCACTTCCTGGAAAAAAAGATGCTGACACTTTGGAAAAAAGTGAGACAACAAAGCCTAACCTTTTCAAATTACAGCTTGCTTTGTACATTTTATAAATGTGTGTGTACTTTGTATATCTACAATGAGCACATGAGTATGTAGATGTTATATAGATATAGATGATATTTCTTAAACCATGTACCCATACCATGTATGGGTGTATATCAAGCAGATTCAAAGGATGGGATGAAGGCAAAATAGCTAGCCAGCATTTAAGGCAGTTCATATTAATGGCTGAACTGAACACAGATCTTTGTCATTTTATGGAATGAGTGTTGCATGTAATAGTCCTTTCATAATACAATTTATTTTGTCATTAGTTCTGTTTGTGAATGGGTGCATCCTGAATGTTTTAATGTCTGAGGAGAAATGGAGAATCAGATACAAGGAATTACCTAAAGGGGGACTATATAGCCCTTTTAATTTGAGCTAAAAAAAAAAAATAGTTATGATGGGTTGCAAATAGAGAACATGCTGTGTAAAACACGGAATAGTCCTTCATTTGTTTACCTGAATCATATAGTGAATTATGTGATACTGGTTATAAATATGTTATAAACTATAGGTTCCATGTCAACATCAAGTTTTTGGGTGGCATTTAGAGAGCCAGGCTGCACGCACAAATGAACCAATTGAGCTGGCTTTAGCCATGCATGCTAATTGAATGGGAAAATGTAAAGGTCAATGGGATGCATGGTATGATATCACTCCAGCTCTGATCCCCTGGCACAGACCACACATCATTCATGACTTTTTTATTTATATTCAAAATGTGGAACAAAAAAAAATCCACTGTCTTTTTCTATCATTAATAATTATATTGGCTGTTTTACTTAGAATACATGACTGTTATCATTATATTTTAAACTATTTTAATGAAGTAATAAGCTGTCTTAATCATAATTGAAGCGACAACTTTAACATTATAATCATAATTAGAGAGTTTTGTGATCAATTGACAGCAAGAGAACTTAGGGAACATTAGCTTATTAGTCCTGAAGGGAATATGACAACTGCTCTGAAATAAATGAAGTCCCACTGATTTACGTAATACCATGCAAGAATAAAATATCCCAACCAGCATTACAAATATAACACATTTTTTACTTTTCAACACTTATGCTCATTCATTTAGTGCATTAAGAAGTGGAGACCAGTACTTTAACTTATGCACAGAATATGTTTCGTCCGATAAAAGCCCTGTCTGCTCTGATTGGTCAGATTCCGTATCAGCGTTCCTGTTGCTGCCTGTCTCTGTACAATCTGTGGCTTCAACGGAGTATAAAGCAGCACTTTCTACCGTGAAAACACCAATAAAGGCTTATAAACCAAATATGACACAACCCGATACGTTTCAGCAGTAATGTGACCCAAAATTGGGGAAAAATGACCAGAATTGGGAGCCAAGATTACAGGTTTTCCTGCCGTTAGCATGCAGCTACTATAGTTAGCAGTGCACAGTTATAGAATATAGCAGCACTTTCTACCGTCAAAAATCGCAGATAAAGGCTTCTGAACCAAATACTACGCAACCGGATATGATTCAACAGTAATGTGACCTGAAATTGGGGAGAAATTAACAACACTGGGAGCCAAGATTACAGCTTTCACTGCCGTTAGCATGTAGCTACATGCGACAATGTTAACACCGCAGTAGCTTCAAAAACACTCCAGTCCTGCTTATCTGGAGCACATGACCAATTATAGAAGGCTGGAGAAGGCCAGCTCAGTGTTAAGTTACCCCGAGCCGAGAGTAGAAAAAACTGTTGAAAACGTAGCGTTCAGAACATTTGGAAATCTGAACGTTTTAGCTCTCTGAAATACGTTTACCTCATTATTTGAAGCTTTGGCCATGTTTAACATGAAAATCCAACTTTATAACATTATGGATATGACGGAAAATACGGAAAAGCATAATAGTTCACCTTATATGGCCAGTGTTGTAGTCTAATTACCTTCATTTCCTATTCATGTACATTCACTTATTATGCTCATTGCTGGTTGGTTCTACTGTAACATCACTGCTATTTCTCAGCCCCAAAGATTCAAAATAATTTTCTTTTTATTCATGATTGTTTTAATGCTAAAGTAAACTGTCCTAAACTACACTGCAGAGGCTACTATGTGGATTTTCCTCTACTGAGTCAAATTACAGTGAAGAAGGATAACGTCTGACCTTTGATTTGATGCTATAGTCTCACAGGGTACACCTAATCAAGAACCCCGACACACACACACACACACACACACACACACACACACACACACACACACACACACACACACACACACACAAACACACAGATCAATCTGGTCCAGTCTGAGAGATGAAATCAGGTCTTACTCCAAATCAGTCTGATGCTTGTCTAATGAGCAGTGTGGCAAAGACACACGATGAAGAAAATCAATCATGTATAACAGCACAGCGAGCCAGAGAATTGTCAAATTTGTCAGCTAATTTCATGCTAATTGAGTCCCCAACCCGGGGTTATTTTTAACCTCATCACTGTTCTGATCACGTGGAATAGCGAGCCCTTTGCTCACGTGTCATTAATTAAGCTCAAACCATCAATCCTGATTTTCTTTCTCCCCTCAGTACCCGCCAGGATCACTAACATATCGAAGGACATCGCAGTGAATGAGGGCAGCAACGTCAATCTTATGTGTCTGGCGGTCGGTCGACCTGAGGCCAACATCATATGGAAGCACCATTCGCCAAGAGGTAAGCCACAAGGTTTTCTATTTCTATTTTGTTTATTAAAGCTGTCTGTAATGTGTAAAATGTATTTGGTAATGGAGAAGAGTGTCCCATCCTTTTCCCCAACTGCAAATTGTTCCCAAATTCAAATGATGTCCCCAAAAGGAAACACTGTCAACATCTATTTTCTCTAAAACGATCCATTTCTGTTTGTTCATCTCACTTCAATTTAATGCTGCAAAATGGGATTGTCAAGCAGACAAATTCACCAACACATATACAGTATAATAATAGATGGACACTTGGCGTCTGTGTATCAATATGGTATTGCCACGGAAAATATTGCGATACTATGCTGTATCGATTCCCCCCACCCCACCCCTAGTAACTCTGTAATGTGGACATTTAAGAAAGTTTTCATCATTTTCTTTTCAACCTGTCAAAGGTAATTTCAGAAATTTCACAAAACAAATGAACGCAGCAACAGCATTACCTCAGTGTAAAGGTGACTGAACCAGTCCTCCCACACACACCTCCAACACATGCTTCACATCAATATTCGCCTACGTGCAGAACAGCCATTCACCTCCAGCGGCATATGAATTTGTGTTAACATAGCCATGAAAGGATTCATGATGAAAAATGCCTGGCTTTAATCTATTGACTAAGGCCTTGTTTTCTTTTCAACTTGGTGGATTGGAGGGGTTGGAACTGCACAACCTGTGGCCTGACAGGAACCAACAATCAACCATGATTTGGCTGGAGGCCCCAGCTGCTTCGGCCTGTTCTGTTGCGCTGGCACCTCCCAGCCTAAAGGAGAGCCAAGCGAGCCGCTCTGTGCTCCTGTATGTGTGTGCATGCATGTGTGTTCTGTGTTCTAATTGTGTCGGCTCCACGCTTCCCACTGAGCATTAGGCACTGTGAGTCATGTGCTGCTTTCTCTATAGGATCAGATGCTCAGCCTCCAACATGACATGAATGCTTACAGCCCAGCTGCTCCTCTGTTACTCTCCCAGCAGGTTCTCCAGCAGGTTCTCACAGCCCAGTGGCTCTCCACCACCTCAGTCATCCACAACATTTCCAACCCTTCCCTTATTGGTTCCACCAAATATTTACTCTGAATATCATGATTTGTCCACAACCTGTTTGGTTGAAGTGTGAATTGTAATCACATTCAAAAGGGACAATTTTAATGACACAGAACCATCAAGCCAGATGGTGCCATTAACACTGACTGTATACTTAGTAACCCCTCTGGGGTCTGAGTTCAATTTAATGCTTTTGCTACACATAAAATTTGGTACTTGTTTAGCACTTAAAAGCTAATAATACCCCTTTAATATTGCTATATATCTCTCCGATACAAGCTACTGCAAGTAACCAATGTGTCGCCAATGAAGGCTGATAAAAGTTGAATTGTGTAATGCCCCTTTAATGCCGATATCTTCTTGTTTTGTGCAAACACAGCTTGTTCAGTGCAAGCTCAGAATTTGTTCACAAAATAATAATAAGAGAAACTGGTGGATAGGCATTGTAAAAATAAAAGAACACACACAGACACATACTACATATTTTATTACAGACACTGTCAATGTCTTTTGTTCTTCTGTTTTTCAAGATGAAAATAGAAAATATGTCAATAGGCGATCATGTAGTTTGAGATTGCACCAGCAGTAGAAAGAAAGTCACTCGTCACTACCAACCCTGAGCTGATGCACAGCAGCAAGAGCAGCGAATCAATAGAAAGTAATCAAAGTAATATAGAGGCATGATGTTTATGTATGTGTGTATGTGTTATTGTCAACAGGGAAAATAATAGGTTATCTTCTCTGACATTTGTCTGAGTTGCACTAATGAAAAGAGAAACTGTGTGGGGAGGTGTTTGGGCAGCAGAAGAAAATTCTCTCTGGCAGTCAGAATCGTAAATGTGTTTTTTTTCCTGCACAGTGGCATTTTCCTGACTTGCTCCTCACCGTTTGCTTTTCATGTTTGTCACCAGCGATAATGGACTATTCCCTCAGAGGATAGTGTTTGGGTCTGTTAGTACAGCACTAAAGAGAGCCGTCTTCTCCCTGAGTTAAACCGCATTTTCAGAAAATGTGCTATGTGACTGCCTTCCCATTTGATAGTTGTTTTTCTATGGCATATCATTTAAAATGTTCACCCTCATACGGTGTCAGGAACATGAGCAAATGTGCTGGAGCAGCTGATGATGCAGAAAGATGCCTCACCTGTCACTATGGAAATGACAAGTGACATGAGAAAATTGGCTCCGGCGAACATGGAAGAAATATGGAAATACGGAAATAATATTAAAGTTGCACTGCCTAATTTGAGCCTGAAGTTTGTTAACACAATCTAAACTGAGTTAGTGTCAGATTCCCTGTCACTGTTTAATATGAGTCTTGTTTGCATTGCACTGTTGAATGAAGGGAGACTCTGAAGCCTCTACAGTATAAGCCAATCAATCCTCCAATACCGACGGTGACAGGAGTAAGAGTTGTGCGGTGACGAGCAGCCCATAAATGTGTTGCCTCTATGCTTTTTCACTTGATGCCAATTTAAGTCTCACCTTTATTTTGTGCGCTGCAAGACTCAGTCCCCATTTCAACCCAGTGGGGACTACATCAATTATTCAGCAGTGTCCACTGAATCTCTGGCTGCTGGCCACTAAAAGGATTAGAAGATATATGGTTAGGTGAAAAACAGTTTGTTCAGGGGACAATGCAATATGGATCCGTTCGACCCATTAAGGCTCATTAAAGTGGACAGGCTGTGGATGTACACTCTCTCAGATGTCAGTTTGTGCCTTTCCTTTTTCAGTGACTTTGAAAGATGGCTGTATTTTGTGCTGTCCTTTAGAAGTGCTGTGACTGAGCGCTATCAGTTACAGTGCCATGTTGCCTCTATGTATTATCACAACAGAAACAGCAAACTGGGATGTGAAACCCATGTAAATCCAGTCATATGGTTTGTCACTATCCAGATACCTCCTATGGGTGGGGGGGAAAAGTCAATACGGCATAGTATCGCAATATTTTCTGTGGCAATACTGTATTGATACACAGACACCAAGTATCAATCTTTTATTATATATGTGTTTGTCAGTCTGTCTGCTTGACAATCTGATTTTGCAGCAATACAATTGAAGTGAGATGAACAAACAGAGAAATGTATCTTTTTAGATAAAACAGATGTTAACAAAGTGTCCTTTAGGGGACATCATTTGAAATTGGGAAAAATTTGAAGTTGGAAAAAAGTTAATGAATTGCAATATATCGCAGAATATTGCAATATGTTTAAAATCGCAATAATATCGTGACATAAGTATCGTGATGATATCGTATGGTAAGGCCTCTGGTGATTCCCACCCCTACTACTTTTGTGAGTACACTTGCATGTAGTACACTGTGTACCCTATGTACTCACTTGTGTAGAGCATACATTTCGACTGGGTCGTGTTGTCTCAAATCGCACACAGCCGTTATGCTCTGACTGGAAATGACTCTTCTTCCTCTTCTTCTCTTTTTTTTTTTATTTTTTTGCACAATGTTTTTATTAATTTTCATTCAAATAGAATTTTCATCCCCCCTCCCCATGTCTTTTTCTTTTACAAACCAGTCAGATGTCTTCCAGATTTTATCATACACCCCCAATTTGCCTCTCCATGGACATGCATTGCGCCATATTCTTGCTTCTTCTTCTTTTGAATGTTAAATTGCAGCTGAGCATTACCGCCACCTGTTCTCGCCTGCCAACATATATACCAGCTTGTTTTCTCACTATCTGAATACAGAATGGTGATACTTATTTAAAAAACATGAGTAAATTATCTTTGCATGTTTCTGTGTTCTCCGTTTCAACCGCTGCAGCTTCCCCGGCCACCACATTCACAAGTTTGAAAATAGGTTGGCTCCATAGCAAAGATGGCGGCCGTTGAGTGCGAGTAGTGTCCAGCGTTCCACAGTCACATGTTTTGAGTGCAGCATCAGATCACTTGGAGTGCACTGCATTTAGCCATACTCTATCAGCGTGAACGCACCCTATACTCAAAGTAGCAAGTGCAGGTACCGAAGTGCGCAATTTGACACACAGCATTAGTGTTTTTTTCATCATGCACTTCTTTCAATAATGTATCTTAGAAAGTATGCTACTAATTTGTCAGAGCAAATGTATATATAGAGAAACTTAATGCTACCATAATGATGTTTTGTATCCGTGCTAGCAGCCGTGGCTCTCAGGAGCGACCAGTCGCCTTTGGTCCAGACTGAACGTTATTGGATGGATTGTCATGGCATTTCGTTCACACATCCATGTCCCCCACAGGATGAATTGCAATAATATGATCCCAAAACATTTCACATAGCGCCATTATCAGGTCAAAATGTCAAGTTGCCTACACTATGAAGTACCTGCAAAACTCTTGACATTCCCATCAGCATCAGCTCTACTTTGCTGAAAAGCTAAAATAAGTGGGTTAACACAGTAAACATTATACCTGAAAAACACAAACATTTTAGCAGTGTCACTGTGACTAGCGGTAATAATGATAATAAAATATCAATACCAACGTTGGTATTGATATTGATCAATACAAGCGTAAGGAGATGGATACTTTAGTTTCAGTTTCTCTCCAGTATGCACTGCTGCGGTTTCATCAAAGAGGCGACCTGGCTGTCTGCGTCTGTGTCAGTGCCGCTGCTTTCAAGTGCCGCTCCTGTCACAGCGCAGAGCAGGCACAATTTTGCTCCTCCTCCCCCCCTCTTGTGATTTGATGTTGTACCGTCACGTCACTCAGCAGCCCACAAGCAGGACAGAGACGGAGCAGAAGAATGGCAGAGAGGAAGAGGAGTGCCGTGTGACTTTATTTTCAGGCCGAAAATGAAACAACGGCAAGCTGTATAATTTGTAAAAAGGCTGTAAGATACAGTGGTAACACAACAGATGTATTAAAGCATATGAAAATTCTTTGCTGGGTTTTAAGTAATTAATAATCCAAAGGTAAAATCACAAAAACACTTGAGGTCATAAAAATTCATTCAGATTTGATGATGCATCCACCTTAATTACTAAAAAGTACCGGTATCGTATCGGCGATACTGGCCCTGTATTTACTTGGTATCAGATCAATACCAAATATGCAGTATCGCACACCACTAATTGTGAGTATGTTAGCATGCTGACATTAGCATTACATTTAAAGCGACCGTTTTTAAGTATAGCCTCACGGAGCTGTGTAAAGCCCCTGACACACCAACCTGACGGCAGACCGCCGGCAGAAAAGGCAGTCGGACTGATCAGTCGGCTCCCCAAGGTCCAAAAAGTGCCTCAGAACACACCGAAGAGACGCTGACTTGAGTGTTTAATACGTCTCCATAACAGCAGGCGGCGCTAATCTGTATTGTTGCCCCAAAAATGAAAACCGGCAGCTGATTGGACGAACTCATCTAATGGGTATGGCTGCTCCCGGATTATTCAACCGGGCATAATGGCGGATCGTTCAGAATACGATCTCATATTTTACGAAGATAGTTCAGCGAAACGTGTTTCTGAAAACATTTTAAGCAAGAAATAGGCCATGCAGTTGCTGAATTTGTCTTCATTTCAGATCGACAAAGGTCAATTTAAAAGATTTTGTCAGATTTTGAGAGGCTTAGTCACGCTCATCCCTCTCGTCATTTCCGGGTTAGCACTCCACCAATCAGATTGGTCATGGAGTCCGACTGCCCGCCCTCTCGGACGAACACACCAAACAGACTCGCTAGACTGTCCGACGGCCGATTATGGGGTTGGTGTGTCAGCGCCTTAAAGGTTTTCACGGGTCCACAAATTTGTGCCAGAACCCAAAAAAGATCCAGAAATGTAATACACAGAACCAAACCGGACCTGTCTATTATTTGAAAGCTGAGACACGGTCCCGTGCAGAATGGAGAATTGTCGGACTCGCACCCGACCGGACTCCGCAGACACAGACCTGAACAGTCACTGTTATAACCTACCCTGCTCCTAACTTATGTATTTTTTTCCTTTTTGTGATTTATTCATTTACTCATGTTTAGTGCTTCCTGTTACCATGTTTAGATCACTTCATTTTCTTGCCCTTGTGTGTTTTCCTGCCAGTTTTGATGGTTTCCGCCCTGATTAGTTTCCCCTGTCCCTCATTAGCTCTGCAGTCAACTGTTCCCTACTCCCCATTAGTCAATCACTACTTATACCGGTCCTTTTCTTTTGTTCCTTTGTCAGTTCGTCATAATTTTTTTGAATGCTCGCCTGTTTTCCTGTTGCTTGCCTGCTATTACCTGCCTGCCTTTGGGAAAAAAGCCTCTACGCCTTCTGAAATCAATCATTGAATGTGTCCTGCTGCCTCCTCATCTGTCATTTGCGTTTGGTTCCAATCCTCCTACCTGCTTTGCGAATAGTGAGAGTCACAAAATGTTCACTTTATTAATGTTTTCGAGTTAAAAACAAGTATGTGTTTTTTCTTCCTACAGAGCTGGCATTTTTTTTTTTTTTTTCATGCATTCATATTTTTAAGATTTTGAGTCCTGACAGGTAAATTGTGAGACAAAAAGCCTATGACACCTGAAGGCCGATGATTTGAAAAATTGTTGTTTTGAGCGGGATCGACAGAAACACAGCAGCACAGACAAATGTTGTCAACTTGTGATTGGTCTCCTGATGAGTGTCATTCACAGTACTATACAGCAGAGATGAATGGCACACTATTCACAGTGATGTTGCCTTCCAAAAAGAATAATACTTCGGCATTGCCTGCTAACACTGGTTATCACCGGGAGAAGAAAAAGCATGTGTATGTTTTTTTTCTCCATCCTATGCTGGTTTTTATTTTTCATGTATTCATCTTATATCTAGAGTTTCAGATTCCTGATACGTTTAGTTTCAGTTTTACACTAGGTCACAAGTGCTTTGTTTTACTTTTTTGCAGCCCCATCTAGAAAATGTAACATAAAAACGATAATGTATGGAATGTGGGTAAAACACTCCTATTCACACTCTCCCTGTAGGTAAGAACATATCCAATCCTTAATCTAGTGCAGGCTTTGATATTCAAATGAAGTCATATGCTCAACCCCCCAGACACTGTCCTCTATTCCATGCCCTTCAACAGCAATCACCTCAACAAGAAAATTGTCAATTTATGCCAACCGTACACTAGAAGACTTTGGACAGACTTTAAAAAGACTAAAGTCTGACACCACCTCATATCTAAAGACAATCATCTCACATCTAACGTTAAAGACTGTCATAACGTGTAAATACTGGGGATCTTGCAGGGTCACACATTGCACGACTATAACTAGATTTCTTTTGAAAAATTTGGCCAAGCAAGCTAGCTACCGCTAGCGTTAGCTGGTGACTCAAGGGAAAGTCCGCGTTTATCTGCGGGTTAAACTCCTGTTGGATGACGCGGTTCAGAATGGTTGAAAATTGGCAGCTTTCCCTCTTTAGCGCTTAGCGCGGCACGGCGCCATAGCAACCATAAACAACACTGGCTCTAGCCTTTTGCAGCTTCCTGTTTGGTGCTGGAGGGAGCGCACCCATTGGTTGTTGTAAATTGTCACATTATTTAATTTCACTACCAAGACTTAAAAGTTACCATAATATCAAACACGTTAGACTGACTGGGACTGAGTTACATGAACACCGTACTCCAATCTACTGAGACGACGGGAGCACCCCCAGCCCTAGCAAGACTCTCAGGATGTCATTCCAATATTGGAAATATGTCTGCGACAGTGGAATACCTTGAAAAGTTGTTTGGTGTAAGGTCGGCATTATGGGAACATGGCAAACACAGGGTGAAGGGCCAGAGAATTGAATAGTCTCATCAGTGGTTGAGAATGTGAATACAAATTAGAGTGAGTGGTCAAGCCTGAAATGAGACATCCTAAACATACATAGGACAGGCCTTCGATTGTCTCTTTACTTCAACTTTGAACCAGTCGATGGTTTATAGGAATGGCACTTGACCAATGTATGACCCTTATAAAAGCCCACATGAGACATGTTAAGCACAGTATGAACTGAACTCCCTTATTTCATTTTGAGCATTTTGGAGGTAGACCCTGTTATGGGGGTGCTGAATGAAAGAAAGGGAATGACTTGGCTTACCGCACGCTAGGGCTGCACCATTATGGCCGACATGATAATCACGATAATTTTGATCAATATTGAGATCATGCTTATTTACCATGATTATTCATTGATGTTAGGGACAACATATTTTCGTGTTGCACTTTCACATGTTAATTAACAGAGCTCTGATTTCACTTCCATGTAATTTACAAATCGTTGCATCATCAAAAGACTTTAAATAAGATTCTTCACCTGAATTCAGTGCATCTCCTAGATGCAAAATAAAACTTCAATGGGACCAAAACCTTTTACTCCAAATTAAATCGACAGAGCACTGCTTTCACTTTCACGTTGTGCATTAACCAACCTTTGCATCAAAATAAGACTTATATAAAATAATTTGAACAAAACTCTAAGAAGTGGCTTGTCACTAAATTGGACTTTTGTGTGCAACTACAATTTAACACACTCAAATATCAGCCAAAGGATGTACGTCTTAAATGTAAAACAAATTGCTCATGCAACCTTAAATCAAAATGTGACGTTTGAATTAAAACAGGCAAGTAGCACAAAGAACATGAACATACATCTTTGGTTTTCTTATAGTTCGGCAGTTTATTGACATAATAATCCTGATATCCTTAAAGTTGCTGGGCCGCTGGGTTTGCAATACACTGCCGGAAACAGCAATATCAGAGTCCATCATGTTCATATAATTGTGGGAAGCCAAAATTGTGATCTTGATTAATATTTGATTAATTGTGCAGCCCTCCACACACTACAGAGGAAGGACGTGTTTATCAAGGGAATACTCAACTGCAACTAAATATAACTTGGAAAAATACTTAAAGGAATATTGTTGAAATAGGGCTTATCACGGTCTACCCTGGCTGTAGATAGGTGGGCCGACGCATTTTTTGTCTCAGTGCAAGTAATTAGATTGTTTTTTTGTCTTTTGTTGGCTCACTTTTACTCACAACATGCTAACCGGCAACATAAGATTCCATTCACTACGCTAAGCTAACTAGCGGTGTTGCACTGGACTAAAACAATGCATGCACAAAAAATGCGTTGGCCCATCTATCTACAGCTGGGGGAGACCGTGATAAGCCCTATTTCAACAAACGGTGGCGTATCCCTTTAACATAACAACAAAGTGTCTCATATGGCATTTTCTCACAAAAACAGAGACACGTATGTTGCTGTGCTTTTGTACAGCAACCAAGATGACAGCAGCTAACTCCGAAAATGCCAGCTATCATTTGAAATTTCACAAAGGACAAACCCTGGATCCTCAGGGAGCAGTCTCTGGGCTGTGTTAGTCCCTCGGTCAATAGAGTTTAAGTTGCCCACCATTATCCATAAGAGACTGGGGAAGTTTGTTGTGCTCTCCAGGACAATAATATAAGAGAACAAGAGAACAAAGATGAAAGGCAAAAATAAAGGCACGCCAGCCTGAGTGCTTGAGGAAAATGCTCATGTATTTGTTCCCTGTGGAGCAAACACTTAAAACTCATGATGGCTGACTTCGCCAAAGAGTCATTTTATAACAACAGCCTCGGTGGAGTTGTTCACAATCTCCACAGCCTGTTTTCATGGGTTCCTGAGAAAGCAAATGGAAAGAACAAAAAAAAAATACATGTACAGCCCTTTATTTAGTGAAGATAGAGTCAGTTCAAAGTCATTCAACAAAGTTGAAGGTAAATGATCCTGTACAGTCCTTGGAAAGGGAATTAGATTATTTTCTGGAGTCTTCAAAAAAGTTAATGACTTCATGTTTTTTAGTTTTTGTTACCTAGTGTTGTAATCATGATTAACTAAACATCAACTTTTTCATGACTTCATCATGTTTGTGGCCCTTCAAATAAAGTGCTGACCTGGTCCATCTTTAACATTGATAAATAAGATATGATTAATGGTGGCATATGCATATGTGACCCATAAAAAATAAATAATGTAAAGACATTTCTTGTGTTCACTTTGAAGTCAAAAGTAAAATTCATAAATATCCTACCTGGGTGAGTATTGTTCTCAGACATGACTGTTTTGGTGCCTTATGTTGTGAATAAAGCAGCTATAAAAATGCATCTGCAGTATACTATATTTTGTAACACTTTACAATAAGGTACACAAAAAAAGTAGGTAGCTAATGATTTACAAATGAGGAACAAATGAGGAATGAATGGTTAGTTAATGAGTAGTTACTGATTGACTGTGATTCAAGCACTAATGATTAGTTACTGTTAAATGAATAACGAATGAGGAACTACTGGTTAGTTAATGATTAGTTACTGAATGATGGACTCAAGCACTAATGATTACTGATCAACAGGCTGTGTGTGTTACTGTATTAATAATTACATTGTTGGGTCTTTGTAAATTTGTAAATTATAGAGTGTGGTCTAGACCTACTCTATCTGTAAAGTGTCTTGAGATAAATCCTGTTATGATTTGCTACTATAAATAAAATTGAATTGAAATTGAATTAATGAATCATTAGGAAATCGGTTAATGGGATTCATAGTAATACAAAGAATAGACGGGATACAGGATGATTCTCATAATATATTTTAATAATGACATTCACAAAACATTTACATTGACAAACAAGGTATATTCTGTAGCAATGACATTGTTGAAGGCTTAAAAGCAATTGTATGCTGCTGCAGGGCATGCTTTAATCCTGCCACCCTGGGTTTCATGCGCTGTTGAGCGGTAGTTAAAGACCAAAGAGGGAGTGATCCTCAGTTAGCTGCTACTTATTAACGATGATTACCTAACCATTAATTACCATTACTGAAGCATTGTGCGTACCTGCAAATAAGTGGCGAATGCTTAACTTATCATTCGTTAATGATTAACCACTCAGTATCATGCATCACTTTATTTGCAGGTACGCAAGTATGAATCTGATATAGTGCTACATTGCAAGTGAAATACAAGTGTAACTGTAAAATATGCAGCTACTTTTGCTACTTTCATGTAAAACTGGGTCAAACTAATTGGCGCCTGATTGCCACCCAATAAAGAATTCACTGGCACAGAGACTCAACTGTTCTTCACGCAACAGAGCTATATCAATCTTGTAATGATTAAAATCTTTTCTGCCTCATGCATATTCAGGACCTTTTTTAACTTTAAAAGTGAGGATTTGGAGAGACCTCTGTTGCATTTTAACTTTAAACTTTAAAACTTTAAAAGTAATACAACAAGTAAGACCTTTTTATGTTGCTTTCATTTGCTTTTATATATAAAAAAAAGGAAAGAAAATAATAAAAAAATTGGATACACCGGGTTTACATCGGTGGCTGCCTGCTTCCTTTTGGTGGTCATGTGAAGAAGTCGTGCTGTTCACACATTACGCGCCACACAGCTTCGCAAACGGCTCGCCATCTGGAACAATCCTTTCGCCGTCTACTTTCTTTTCAAAGTCGCGAGCGTATTTTGCACTGAAACACTCTAATAATCTATCATCAGCGAAACAGAAGGCATATTATATATAATATAAATGGGATGAAATCTGATTCTGATTAATGATGAAATAAGCATCCTCTGCTTACTAACCCTTTGGATTTTCCTGCCCCTCTCCCTGCTGTGTACCCCCAATTATTACATGATGAAATATCTAAACCTGCCCATCGACTACATTTATTAAGAAATAGCCTTGTGTTACTACTGTTGGTGATTTGATTAGTTTTTTTTATAACTTACTTGTTTCACACATTTCTCAGTTGTGTATAAAACAGAGTGACACACGAGCAGCAACACACACACACACACACACACACACACACACACATTAGAAAACAGCAGATAGGAAGAATCATTTAAAGAATCAAAATGCGTTTCTGGGGGAAACAGCCAGGCCCACCTACGGACAAATCAGGGCGCTTCGTGGCTCTTCCGCCCCCAATGTAAATCCTTTGTTATGTTTATGTCCCCTAAAATGTCTGACTTTGATTATACTGACTTGTATCTGTGTCTACTTTTGTGTCTAATTTTGCCCAGAAATCCAAGATTCCTGGGCAAAATTGATCGACAAACTGGAAAGCAAATCGCTGTCTAATATGCAAAAGCTGGAAAAATAACGTGGAGCCTCCAGCGCAGAGCAGACTGTCAGTACAGAGATGGAAAACACACGCGGTCAGCCGTTGCCAGTTACAAGCTAACAAACAACATAAACAAATAAAAGATGCTAGCTACACGTAGCATTCTAATCCGTCTGCTAGTCACTGACTTTGGTGCGAAACCGACTCCTCATCTGAGTCAAGGGTCTGGTCGGAGACTTTAAGATTTGACAAGAGAAGCGCCAGTCTTAGAAGGAGGCATTGCCAGAGTCTATGGGAGATAAATACAGCATCAGTGCAGGGTTTTAGTCATGAAAGAATTAATATGAAAGGGTCACCAGAATGCAGTGAAGCAATGTTAGAGTAGAGGCCTTCTTTGCTTTGTAATGTCACTGTGTTAGCATTACAAAGCTGATGCGCAGGGATTGTTGACTATTGTCCTAAATATGCTTTGAACGAGTAAATGTCCTTCCTCTCATCTCAACACCACCCCCAAAAATACACAAGAGGACAAATGCATAATGTATAACACATTGGATGCACACTTTAATCCCAAGAGAAAGTTTGAGAGTTGGGTTGGCACTTGTGTGTGGTATCACAGTGTGTGTGACTATTCCTCAGCACCAGGGACTAAATGTTCAAAAACAAGGAAAAATACAATACAGATTGTGACCCATTTTCAGTGCTGAGGGAGGGCTTTTGTGTGTGGCTCTGTGGCAGACAGCATCCCAGGTATTACTATGAATACAGTATGTCCTAGAGGCCAAGAGGGGTGGGAACCAAGCTCCCTTGTGGAAGTGGATGTCCCCCCTAAGAACAATTGACAGTATCATTAAAGAAATTATTGTTGGTCTTTTTCAGTCTCCACAGTTAAACTCACAGTTGCAATCAGTAGCTAGAGAAGAATATCAAGTCTATAGAGGGATCACTTTGGTATTTCAAGCCAATTACTATGAATCACACAGGGTCGAGCATTGGGAATATGTCTAGACATGCTGATTGTTAGCCAGCCAGGCCGAAACACAGCGGCAAGTGAAAATAAAGCATATAGCATTAGAGGAAAGCATTTTCCCAATAACCTGTTGTATGGCCTGTGTACTTTAGGGAAGTCTCCAAGCAAGTCTTCTTTTCAAATGTATTGGCCAAATGCACTTCTAAAATCACAGTGTGGGAGTGTGGGGTGTTGTTTGGCTGTTAGAGGTGATAAAAGTATGCGATTGTGTGAGTACAGCATGCTGACGTAGGTGTGTGTGTGTGTGTGTGTGTGTGTGTGTGCGTGCGCGCGCGCTTTACAGAGGAACCTAAAGGCCTCACTCAAACTTTCTGTTTCACCCCGCCACCCACACGAGTTGCAGAAGGCTATGAGAAAGAAGTGCAAAGCATTCACAAAAAGTGCAGGCGAGTGTTAGTGAAAAGGGAGAGGCTCTGAGTGCAGCGAGTCTGTGAGCGAGACAGAGATGGAGAGGGGGGAGAAAAAAAAAACACTGAGGAGGAAGAGAGGGGCACAGTGGGCTAAAGAAAAGATTAGTGCACCAAGCAGCTCCCAATTTGCTCTTAGTGGTGTCTTATCAAGAACATTTTGCAGCTAAAAGCCATCAGAAAGCCTCAGACAGGTGCAGACTGTTCCGAGTGAATGGCTCCTGCTCTCCTGTCCTCAGTCATTAATCACAAAAGCAATGCAAGTCATTTCCCCTTGAAGCCAAATCATTAATAACACATAGAAGGTGGACATTTGCACTCACACCTGTTTCCCTTTGCTAGAGCGGTAGAGGGGAGGGGTTGGTTTGCACCGTCTTATCTTGTGACTGAGGGTTAGGAGGAATAATGTTTCCTAATTAATTGTCATATATCAACATAATGAGTTGTTGAAATACCTGTGCTGTTGAGGGCTTTTTTTTTCCGGAGGAGTGGATTCATTTGAAGACCTTTTCAACGAGAAGTTAAGCATTGGCAGCGTGGCAGTTTCCTTTGTTAAAGAGTACATATTAACAATAAAAGTCAATGCACATTTCTGTACAATCATACCCAAAACCCATCACCAAATAGACATTAAAAGAAGTAGAAATATGTGTGCATTATACTACCTTTCTCTTGCATTTTCTGACGCCAATTTGCCGTACGGGGTTGCTAGGGACGTGACTTATTTTAATATTTGCTTTCAGAGCAGTGAACTGCCAATATTTTAATCCTCCACTGTGAAACCTCCCAGCAATGACACGCAACCAGAATCACTAGAGGTTTTCTCTCCAGCTCACTGAACTGTAAGCATCTGAGAAGGAAGAAAAGCCAGGTAGAGAGAACTGGTAATGCAGGCATGAAGGACACCGGGTTCTTCACGAAACCTAAACCTGTTACAGTGTCTGTTTTCTAATCAAGAGGTGTTGCTCTGCATACGGCTAAAAATGTCCAGTGTTTCAGAATTCAGAGGATACCATGCCTTTTGTGCCCTGCGTTCCCCTCTACAACAGCTCGTTTCACTTCACCAATGCCTTGTCTTTCTCCGGCGAGGCATGCACAGTCAAAGTGGATAATATTAAGCCACAACATGCATCAGTGATTTTAAAGCTACTCAAAAGATGACACAGTAACAAAGATATTCAAGACCATAGAACAAAATTATACCAAAATACACATAAACCATAAACCAAATGAACATATGTATAAATGACAACACCTTAAGCCTAATACACATCTCTCCCCAGCACAGAGCTTCTTAGGAGCCCACCAGAAAGCTCAGTTACTTTCCCCATTTTCTAGTGTACAGTAGACATCCAATCTGGCAAACTGTTTACATGAAATCTTTTCAAACACCGCCACCCTAGCCCTCTCACAAGCCCACTCCTGGATAGACGGCACCCCTTCATTGTCTGGCTATCATTAAACTAGTCTGGACCCAGCTTCTTATGTGCTTTTCCATCCCGTTTAGGACTGAACCATCTCCCAGAACAAATAATCTCGGGCTGAATGGAACCTTGGTCCCTGCAATCAGACATAGCTTATCATGGTGTTGTACTTTTTTTAAAGATTTTGTCAGAAAAGAGTAGCGTAATCCTAGGATGGATCCGCTCTCGATCACACTCAGGCTGTAATTCAGCTCAAACATCAAATCTTTGCATGCAAACCTATTGATGAGAGAAGTTCATTTTACAATGATGCAAATATATTGCCATTATCATTTCATCATCTGACATCACTGACATTCAGCTTTTAACCTTGAGCATGAAATCTTCACAGTAATTAACTTTTTATTCATTCATAAATGTTCCAAGGCAGGCAGTTTCTCATCTTTAGAAGATATAATGGAAACACCAGGAGACTTTAACCCCTCGTCTAGACCACAAATGTCAAGTCAGCGTCGCGCATTATAAAGGAAAGTGCATTAAGTAGTCTATTCTAGATGTTATGAAGGCATGTAATAGAATTTCAGCATCTGATGTTGATAAAAATGGGGCGTATTTGGATTTTATGAAGGTGGAAGAAGGCAGTTTGTGGTATATATTGAGGTGGGGCTCAAATGTAAGAAAGTGATTCTTAACTGTGTGGGTCAGAGAAATTGAAGCCAACAAGGTTAATGGAAGAATCTGTAAAAAAGTGATGTGAATTTTGCTGGACCAACAACCTATGCTCAGCCTTGTGAGCATTCAGATGCAGGATGTTATTACGGACTTCTGATCAGCATGTCTCTAAAGAAACCAGCTGGGAGGAATGATTGACTTTACAGGAAGATAGATCTGTGTAGCATCATTATTATAAAGCTTGTTGAAAAAAAAAATAGTGAAGGTCGCCAAGAGAAACACCCACCCAGCAGCTTGAAGCTTAGACGCCGTTTCCACATAAACATTATTCTCTTTTGAAAATTGTAGAAAAGAAAAATAGCTGGAGTTTTATCATAGTTTATCATTTTTTGTGAGGATAATTTTAAATTTACTTTACGGGTATACTAAGCAGCATTTTCCTGAAAGTCAATGTATAGACTAACACAAAAGTAATCCCTCTCATGCCCCTCTTATATAAAAGTGTGGGCTGGTGTCTGGATCTGCAGAGACCCACCAACCGACAATGTGCTGCGAAGTACACCTTTAATCATTAATCATAGACTTCAGTGGTAGAAGCTCACTCTAGCCGTTCGCTGGGTACGGTAAACACTTCCATGGTAACAGCGAATTGGACCAATCAGAAACGTCGCTGTTAAGTTTAGGATTGTGGGTAGTGTACTATTTCTCGATAAGCACGTGAATAAAACCTGATTTTCTTCAAAATAGGATGATTTCATACGGACTTCTAGCTTCTACAGGAACAGAAACTTTAGTTTCACTACCACGTAGCTCAGGGTCAGTCTACCTCGGACGGTTCAGACATTATGGCTGATAATCTAAGTCCTTATGGAGAAAATCAACGGGACACTGTTGAGCTCTATATGGCTTGTAATCGCTGCTCGTACAAACACACGACCTATGAGGTTTATTTTCGGGGGAGGACCGTCTCAATCTAACACATAAAGATCAGCTCATTACTGCACTGCTGCTATTTCAGAAAAACGAGATGATGTCATCAGGGCTATCTCGAATTGGGTTTGAGACATGTATCAGCGGACGTGGAGCTTGACAGATGTATGTGGTTGTATGGTAGTACAATACCACATGCTGGAGTACTCTTTAACGCATATGCTGGGACATAGTATTAGTTGTATTGCTTGTTGTTTTTCATCCTTTACTCTTATGTGGAGGAATTAAACTCTGGCTGTGATTCATGGCATCCAGCATCCTGCTGGCCGGTGTGCAGGCGTTGGATGGTGAGCTGGGTGGCCTACGTGCCCGCATCCTTTTCCAGCGGGATGCCGGGATCAGTGCTGTCCTTTGTTTCGCCGAGACTTGTCTAGATCCTGGACTGCAGGACCGCGCTGTTCAACCGGTTGACTTGTTTTCTGTGCGGGTCTGCTTTATGATGATGAATTATGCACAAGTTAAGGAGCTGACGGGATTGCACTTCACTGGAATTGTACCTGCTATGATTTTAGTGACAAATAAAATGTATTCATTGATTGATTTTGATTTCTACGAAAATGGAACCCTACACATGTGGATAACCTTAAATCCAGCAGTGTCTTTGACTAGACAGCACAAAAAGAGCTGTTATTAAAATGTAGGAACTAATGGCTTACAGAAAGTTAGGTAGACTTGCAAAGTACTGAAACTGGATAATTTGCCAGGACATATGGTTAGCACATACTGTTCTGGTGATTGGAGACAGATTGCTTATCTGGTGGCAGAAGGCACGGTTGAACAGTTAGAAGACTTTAGCCACACCTTGGAGGAACTTTAACTGGTCCCAGATGCAGAAGCAGGTGTTTTTAACAGATCTAATCAATAATGCAGCAGTTCCTTGGAGGACCCTCTCCAAGCCCAGCTGGAAGATGTCTCTCACTGTTTGCTAGTAAATATAAGTTTAGGGGGAAAAAATTGCATACTACCTCAAAATGCTGATCGACACTTTGAACTTCTTTCTTTTGAAATCCTCTACAGCACAGTACATACAGCAGCTCACCTATGAATCAATCTACTATAAAGACCTCTGATGATTGGCCTTTTTTCCCCAGCCCAGTTACAGCACTTGCACTTCATAACCTCAGCTCCGAAAGGCTTTGAATTCACTCCGTTTTAATTTGAAAGGGCCTGATGAGGGAAACCACCTATTGATTGATCATTGTTCTCAGGAAAGGTCATGCATTTGAAATGAATGAGGCAAACGAGGGGGGGGGGGGATGGGAGACCGCTCAGCAATTAAATTATGATGCAGAGGGAGGCGGGGTTGGGGAGGCTTCAAGTGGAATAAACAGCACATTCAGGCGAGTTAATGCGACCTATCATCACAGGCGCGGAGGAAGAAAAAGAAAAATTCTGCTGTCAGAGGAGCCGGAGTGGTGTGGAGGGAGGAAGGGAGGGCAGCATGACTCCAGGCTGCTGTTGTGCCTCGCTTAATAGCACAGATAGAGGAAAGAGACAAACAAACGCACACGGAGCTCATAGAATCAACAAAAGCATGCATACAAAGGTACACAAACAGGCGCACCGGGGCCTAACTGCTTCTCACAATGTGTACAGAGCGCCGACACGAGGCACAACTTATTGGATGTGTCAGGAAAGCCAAACATGGGAAGAGTGGATAGCTAGGAAAGGATATTATGGTTGGTGCAGAGCAGAGACAACATAGCAACCTTCTGTTCAAACAACAACAGGTTGCTCTTTTAAAATTTGGGATTCTCTATAATATGAAGGACGTACCGTAGCCACTCATAAATATGGTAGTGATAGCACTCATTAGGCTGCCTCATGTCAGTCCGACATGGATTCACACGTAAATCATTCCAGCACTGTGTGAGCCAGGTGGTCTCTAAATCTAAACCCTTCTTTCCTATTTGTCAGAGCACAGGGGTTTGTAAAATTTCCACATATCACACATTAATTATATACGTGAGCTCAATGAGACTGAAACTGTGGGAATTAAATTTTCTTCTCTGCTGTATGTGTATTTTAGACATAAGGACCTGTAGAGGTCTGTGGATTGCTGAGTCATATGCAATACATTTTTCGCTTAATATGTTCGATAATATGGTTTAGTTTCACACTTAGCACTGCTAGATGGGAAAGAAATTGCAAAGCTTATTCACATTGCTTTGCAAGTTTATGGAGTGTATTTATGGAGTCTTCTGGGTGTCTTACTTTTGTTTCTTTGTTCATTATTTATTTTATTAACGTTTAAACAACCTGCATACTGGCAAAGTGAGGCATTTTTTTTCATAATTAAGCCGTCATCTTGCCGTAATTAGGGCATTGTGAAATAAAGTGTAACCATTTTCGATATATAATTTGTTATGCTCTGCTGAGAAAGCAAAATTTTTATCGCCATATATCAAATTAGACTGTCCCCATTCTGTCAAGATGTGAGAAACTGAGCCAAGAAAGTGGAAGTACTTTTGGAAGGATTTTTTTTTCTTCTTCTTTTGCTTATGAGGAATGTGGGTCACAAGCAAGTGAGAGCCCATCCACATGACTGAGTTGATACCGCATTATTAATCACACTCATTTGTTCTAGCGAGACACCCGTATACACAATTTACAGTTTCCTGACAAAATGGCTGCCATGCTGACTTTTACCCCTAAATTCCACACGGTGCGACTGCGCTGCGTTCCGGAAGCGCCGTGGCCGGCGCCAGTAATCGCGGCCATTCAAGATGATGCTTGTGATTCCACGCAGCACAACCCAAACGCCGCGCTCCGCTCTCATGCGCTAAAAAAAAGGTATTTTTGACAGAGCCGCGGGGCGTTCCCCAGGCCGGGCAGGGAGTGGAAGGACTAGCGCATCCGGGCAACTTTTTAAAATAAACACACACATCACTAAACTATTTCAACAACTAAAACACAGCCACAGATTTAAGCCGTTTGCATTCCCAACTGGTCAAATAGCACGGCGCAGCCGGATCGCGGCACATACCTTGCCTGGTGGATGGAGATTAAGATCACGTCCTGCAGTGTGTAAGGACATCCCTCTGTCACTACATGTCCCAGGAGTTCTTACCAGTAAATTATTATTTTATACAGACGGAAGCTCTTGATGAAACATATGGGTATTGTAATGACTTTGTTTGACTTATCTGTTGCAAAGTAAATCCATGCACGTTGATCTGAAGCTGTCTCTCAGTGGTGAATGTACTCAACACACCCTCATCGCCGCTGTCTGTCTGAGGAGTAGATGGATGTCAGAACCATGACAGACTTGTGATAGAGATCAATGTCATACTGTCACTGTGAGGATGCTGATTAATCTCCTCTGACATGATGAAAACTGGGAGGGATAAGGTGAAAGCACTGTCTGGTGGCTTTTCGTTTCAAATGACTGACAACGAAGGCAGGAAGAAGATACGCCGCACTTATCTAAATGTATTAATAAGGATTCCGTTTCAGTGACTTTAAAAGCTGATGCAAAATATTGTTCATAATGAGAATGGACTTCCCGCAAAATCACGCACTCTGCTCTTGCTCATAGCATCAACATTTACTAAAGAGTATTATTAACACAAGAGTATTATTAATACAGGAGTATTATTATTATAATAAACGGTGATGCTATAAACAAGAGCAGACTGCAGGATTTTCCTTTTTTCCAGGTATGTGATATTTTCCAACACACCTGCGCAGAAGTATTGCTGGATGTGCGAATGGTTTCTTCGAAAATTCATAATGAGAGTGAAAAATGAAAAGGAGCAGCCAGATGTTGGACAGAGGTGCCTTCAGCACCATCGCTCAGTGAACGAGGGCTGTTGTTGCCTCAAGGCAAACATATGTGAGCTAAGATGTGAACCCCGCCTCTACAATGACTTGCCGTATAGCATCTCCTTCACTGGAAAACACACAGCCACTGAACATAATCCAGACAGCAATTCCAATTCCCTCTAATTTCTTTGGCAAGACAAATGTGTGGTATATAAGCAGAACTTTTAGGAGAACTGGGTCGCAAATACTATAGATCGCCAATATAATTTAAAAACAAAAATATACATCACTGAGCAAAATCATCACTCACCTTACAGTTCGTGATATTGCCATGGTTACCCCAAGATCAGCTGTGAGTAAATGATTAAATGTGAGCCCATGACTTCTTCTTTTTTTGCATCTGAAAATGTACTTTTTGGTTCAATTGAAGCATAAAATGTGTCTTAAGAGCAATTAGCAATTTTCCACAGAGAGGCCTTTGCTCAATTACATGCCAGCACTCTGTCAGTGGGTTCCCTTTTTTTCTTGATGAAGTGGCTAATTCTGTGTTTTAATGCGGGATTTCTGTCCCTGCTCAGGTGAAGCTTTTTATGACGGACCCTGTGACAGTTATTGCTGTTCTAACCCTACAGGGATGACAGGCCATCTGTAGACAGGTGAGACATTCTACATGCTAAGTGGCTGTCACACCTTGGGCTGCCAGAGAACAGATGACAGTCACTTATCGACGTAAGTGGACGTGGCTGTCTGAAGCTCGGCTCAGAGGCTAAGTTGTTATTAAGCGTGGCGGTTCCTCCACCGGCCTTTGGAGTTGAATCCTGCTGCCTCTTGGCATCACAAAGCCTTTTTTTGTTTACTTAAATCAGAATAAGAAATACTTTAATAATCCCAGGGGGAAATTATTTTTGTTACCACTCCAGGTATACAAACAACAAATGAAAACAACATATATTATCAAGACTTTAACATATATAATAAAAACTAATATACAGTAATAATATCAAATATGAAATGTACAGTGTTAATGTCCAAATAGTGCAATAAAAAAGAGAAATGATTGTCTATGTTTGAGATTAAAGCTAAAGTGTGTAGTTTCCAGTGTTGGTCATCTTACTTTAAAAAAGTCATTAGTTACAGTTACAAATTACTTCTCCCAAAAAGTAATTGAGTTAGTAACTCAGTTACCACATTGTCAAAGTAATTAGTTACTCAGCAAAGTAACTGACGTTATTTTTTATGTTCTATAAGGCTATTACGTTCTATAACATCTTTAACGTCAAAGATGTTGCTGACCCGAAAAATCGAGCGTTGCTTGTTTTAACAGAGTGGCTCCGTCTCCTTTGCTGGAGCTCACCCTAGCTGCATTTGGGCTTGGGCTTGGGTTAGCAGCAGCAACAAGTGTCCTGTTAGCATGTGTTGATGTGAGGGGCTTCATAAGATTGGAGTTGCTTGAGGCAGACGTGGATAAAGTCTTTTTTCCCGGGCGTAGCGTGCATGTTACATAAACATTCTTGCCTTTAATTTCAATGAGCGAGAAGTAGTGCCGGTACTTCCAGTCCGAGAACGCTACCTTTTAATTTCCCTGGCTCGCCGCCATTGTCGCTGTCTTGTGTTAGTGGTAGTCAGAGCGTGCAGTGAGACAGCGTGAGCAGGGCATCCTTCCACCCAGCCAATCATCATCGCATTTGTAACGGTGTCATCACACCCCCCCTCTCCAGGCAGCTGGTGTGCAGCCAAAGCCTGACACCTCGCGCTTCATTCAACCAAATTGTAGTGACGCGCCACTTTACATTCTCAGTAACGATAACGGCGTTACAACGATGGGAAAAGTAATTAATTAGATTACTCCGTTACTGATAAATAACGCCGTTAGTAACGCCGTTATACTTAAACGCCGTTACTCCCAACACTGGTAGTTTCTGTCGCCCTAAGTAATGACAACAACACTGTCGGCGCGTCCACATGATACAAGCCTTCCGTGATCGCGCACCACCCCCTCCCCCCCTCCTCCACACAGTTACTAGTAGCCAAGGGGGACATGGAGGATTAAAAACACATGATGGACTCTTCAGAAGAGGTCATTATCTTCGCTCGATTTCTGCACGGGAAAGTCACCGGACGCCGCAATATTCTGAACATAGTCCTACTGAGAAATCCAGAGAGAGTTGTGTGGAGCCAGGGGCGGATCTACAGGGGGGCAAGCTGCCCCCCTAACTTTGGCATTCAAAAAACTTTGCTTGTAAAAACAAACTGCCACTATGTGCACAGGCTTCTTAAAACATTGAAACAAACAATTAATTTATATTAATTCATAATAAATAATAATTGTAGATGTAATCTTAGCCCCCTGCCCCTCAAATACTTAGCTACGTCCCTGCATCAAACGTGCAGATCGCCGTTCGCACATTCAGGCTCGCGACAACACAGTCTGCTGCGGGTGGGGGCCCTGCATCCCGGCAAAGACTGGAGCGAATTGAGCTGCCCCCTCCCCCGAGCCTCTCAAAGTGAAGTCTGTTTCCCAGGTGAAGTTAAAACACACGTTTCATCTAAAGTTAAATTTGTAATAATTATAATGTCTGCTAAAGGCGAAGTCAGTATCAACAACAGCGGCCGTTTTGTTAGCCAAAAGTCAAATTGCTCCCTCGTGGGTTGTAAGCGCATTCTGCTGTTTGATTAGTTTGATTTCAGTAAAGACAAGAAGAGCATAATACAGAATATTACAAACTGGCATGTTTGAATTCATAACGTTTACAGAGGGTCGCGCTTCGGTGGCGTTACGTTAACACACTACACAGTGCTCGCTGAGACCGATCATTTGTATATGATTAGTTAAGGAGTAGGCTACTATAAAATCCACTTCCTCTCACATATCACGGCAATACGGCTGCACAAATTAAACCAGGCAACACACTTTACTGTCAAACTGGGAAAACAACAAATACAACGGGATTAAGAAGGCTAGTCTAAACATAACTGATGTGTGCATGTAATAAATCTCGTCTGATGTTATGTTTTTTAGGCTACTTATTAGCTACAGGGCCATACAGTCTAATGTAATACAAGAATAACAAGAGCTTTTCACAGGCCAGAGTAGCTGGAGATATTAGCTGAAGACTAAAAGTGGGGATATTGCCAGCCAAGAAAATCCTGAGTAGTGCACAGGAGGAAGAGGAGGAGGGAAATGAAGAAGGAGAAGACAGTAAACTGGAGAGACCAGGCAGGTCAGAGCAGGAGAAGACCACAGAAGGAGATGCAGAAATGAGTGAAAGAGAAGAGGGAAAGGAAGAATTGACTGTGAGGGATGAAGAGGAGGCTGCAGGTTCAGAGAGAGGGACAGAGGCAGAGAGTGATCAGGAGGATGAAGATGACAGAGAGGAAGAGGAGGCTGCAGTAACCCCTGGACCATATGGTTGGTTTATATTCTCCTTACATATAAATTGCAGTACAGTAACATAACATGTCCTGTGACATGATGTGTTTTCAGTTTTTGGCTATTTCCATTCTGTTGTATATGTTATAGGGTTAGATATGTAAATATGTACATATACAACAACAGTTCACTCTTCTCAAGACACTTTACAGATAGAGTAGGTCTAGACCACACTCTTTAAGTTACAATGACCCAACAATTCTCCCAAGAGCAAGCGGTGCAACAGAAACATCAGACATATCCAGGGTCTTGGTGGTCGCTGGTTACATACAGATGGATACAGATATAGAGAATTATGATTCATAATAATGGTAATTATAGTAACAAAAAAGATAATGGAACTATGAATAGAAATAATAGTTGTAGCAGTTTAGGGCGTAGCAGTTTAGGGCATAGCAGGGCGTTGCGGGGCGTAGTAGGGCATATCAGTTTATGTATGAGGGTTTCCATGTACCGTCTTCCCCTGCCACCCTACCAAGATCTCTTGCTACCCCTTTGCCCCCCCATGTAAAATTTTCTAGATCCGCCACTGTGTGGAGCTGATAGTCTTAATTAGCTTTGTAGCAACTCATTTGGCAATGGCTTGAATGTAACGGACATCCATTAATATCAAAGAGTTAGGCACTAAAGCTTTAAGCTATGTTTAATGATGCCATAATGGCTACCACAGAGCAAACAGTCCATGCCCAGGTAAACATCGAAAATTGTGTCGGGTGAAGCCTAGAGTTGCCTGCAACCATTAAAGCTGTGTGACATCAATGCTTTGGCAAAGAGGTTAATCTTTACTTCAAAGGGAACATAATGGCGCTGTGTCCTGAGAGCAATTCATTATCCAATCTGCAGCGGTTTGCATAAATACATAGATATCTAAAGTAATGGATGCTTGTCATGCTGGAGTTTTGCCTAAATGTCCTTTGTTGTAATCTAACCCACCTGCAAAGGAATGCCCCTGGGCATATTTCCACTACTCATTCCTGTAGGTTTCAAAAGAGCAAAAACCTTAATGAACTGTTCAATAGACCCAGGCTCCTTGTTCCCTAAAACAACGGCTTGTGATCTCTCCCGAGAGCTCCCTAAAACCTTCTCAACTAAAGCTCCTATATCAGATCATTATGGAGCCACTCTTAGCTGCATTAAGCGCACAGTCAGTTTTTTTATTTTACATATTATAAAGCCAGTCGCACACCTGATGAAGCTTGAATGCAACACGTATTCCCAGTTCATGTCATGTTTCCTTTCATCTCATGTGTGTAACCACTGTCTCCACGCTGGCTTTGTCAAGTGCCACAGGGGTGCAACTGAGACGGCGTGCATGAATGCCTCACCGGTGGATCGTTATTAATTATCATCAGGTAGAATTATCAGGCTGATGCAACACAGGCTTGGGAATTTCACACTCCATCGTCACACTGAAATTCTTTGAGATTTTAGTGCTCTGTGCTAGCTGGTGATAAGGGCGGCATTTTTGACACAGTGATGCTCTAAGACTGTAGCATGTGACAAAGTAACACCATGCCACCTTAAATATAGCAGATCGGCTCAAAGGTGTCTCTGCACTCAAAAAAGCTTTGCAATTTTCATGATAGGGGCCCCTTTTCCAGAGTTTCTCCCGGTTCTGTCATTCAGTGCATGTAATACATGTTCACAGTGTAATACTGGAAGGAAGATGTGTCCCATATTCAGCCCCTATGCTGGTTGTTCTTTGTCAGTTACAGTGTATAGATTTGTTTGACATTTTGTGTCACAGCACAGTTTCCGTAGCACCATGGCCTTCAAGAGCTGATGTGGGACAAAGACCATTCACTAAGGTCAGCAGTACAAGTTACAGTGCAACTACAAGGACCTGTTGTGTTGTGTGTATGGAAATGTGTGTGTACTCGAATTTTCCCTCTGGGATGAATAAAGTATCTTCTATCTATCTATGAAAGTGCGGCTTATGCTGGGCTATATGCAAAACTGAGTAATAGAAATAAAAAATACATTCACACATTTTTGTTTAGTGCTGCCAAATCCCTATATTTTCTTCTAGACCCACGTTGATGAGATGCGAGCTGTGTTGAAACAGCATCAACAATGAGCTAGAAGGGAATCTAAGACTTTATGGGGCTTTAGGGTAGTGTTAATTTCGTCAGAAGAGACGAGACAAAATATGTTTGTCAACGACCTTTTTTTCCATGACTAAGACGAGACGATGACGAGACTGCGCCAATGTCCAAAAACGCTGACTAAGACTAAATTAGCATGCATTATTGTTGACGAAAAAGACGAGACTAAAATGTTTTGCATAAAATAAAAACTAAGATAAAATCTCTCTTCATTTTCGTCTACAATCGTCTCTACTTTTTCAGCTGTTACCGGAACCCGGGTCGCGCGGCACCGACAGGTGCCCTAACGTTATCGCATTCACCGGACCGAATAGCAACGCAGATTTTGGTGCCACTTAAATGCCTGCGCTTCTCTCTGATGCTCCTAAACGGACGTTAGAGTCAACTGAAACATTGCTGCACGGGGCGCTAGTTAACACTACACTTGGCAGCAGGTAACGTTAGCATACCGTTAGCTAGCAGTTGGAGTAAACATGGTTACAATCATTGACATATATAAAAGGGTTACAATGCTGACAGCTAAACGGTGTAAAGGTTTGTCTCTATTTCACTGTGTAGGATTCCAACACGAGACGTACGACAGTCTGTAGCTGCCGTTGTCTGAAAAACAACATGTGTTGCGTTCACTTGAAATACGCCTCGCCAGTTTCGTGCTGCATTTATTTTATTGTAAAATATCCTTTTCCAATGCAGTGGTTGTTTTTGTCGTTTACTGGTGAAATAAGGAAGAGGCTCAATATTTATATAACTTTATATAATTTATTTATTTTTATAACTATTTGACTGAAATGGTTATCAGAAATAATTTATTTAAAAAAAGACTAAAATGTTTTGACTAAAACTTGACTAAAATGGCGAGACTTTTAGTCGACTAAAACTCGACTAAGATACCTTGAGTTCTCTTTTGACTAAAACTAGACTAAAATGACGAGAGTTTTAGTCGACTAAAACTTGACTAACAAAAATGTTTGGCACAAGACTAAGACTAAGACTAAATTAAAAATAGGTGACAAAATTAACACTACTTTAGGGTGTTCTATCAAAACTAAAGAAGTACATTTTGCCTTTAGTTGTCTATGAAAAAGACTAAGACCACATTTGTTTAAAAACACTTGAGAAAACTATTAAAGAATTCTCACAAAAAATCAAGCACAAACACTGCACCCTGGATAAACCCAGGCATCATAAAACTTATGAAAATGTGAGACCAAGCCCTAAAAATAGCAACTTTTTACCATGTTGAGAAATAAAGTTGTAAGAACATTAAGAAAAGCAAAGGCAGCTTTCTTTCTCACTATAATCGAAAAATCAAATGGAAATGCTAAAATAATATGGAACCAGCTAAGAAAAATGACAGGTGATCGCTCCAAAGAACAAAATACTCTAGAAATTAAAATAAATGAACTAACAAATAATATTGAGGTTGTAGCGAAGGCGTTCAATCACTATTTTATTGATTCTTTGGCTAACATAGCAAGCTGTTTAGCACCTGAGAACACGTACACTCCAATAGACACAAGTAAATCAGTTTTCAGTTTACTAAACATCACAGTATCTGAGGTATCAAAGACCATTAAATCACTCAGATCATCAAGATGCAAAGATATTTTTGGTATGGATACAGTGATGCTCAAGGAGCTCAGTACATCAGTCACATGCCCCATTACCAAAATTATCAATCTGTCTATTTCACAAAATATGTTCCCAAGCATGTGGAAATCAGCTATTGTTGCTCCTATTTTCAAAAGTGGAGATCCCCATTCCATGTCAAACTACAGACCTATCAGTATATTGCCCACAGTGTCTAAGATTGCAGAGAAACTGATAGCAAAACAAATTAGTAACCATCTAAATACCACAAAAATCTGAACACTTACAGTACATTCAACATCCAGTTAAAGCCCCAGTGTGTAACGTTTGTAGTTGTTCATTATCAAAATTTGTATTGCCCTTCACCAACTTGTCCTTTTTCATGAATATTTACCACCACCTTCAATTTCAAGTATCCCTATTAGCTTGGAATTTTACATTTGCACTTGCATGAACTGGGGTAGACGCTCCATATTCATGCTCCATCTTGAAATAGGTTAGCCGGTAAGGGACATACAGGACATACTGCTCCACCTTTCACGTTTTCGACTCACAGCTGCTGCTAATGGGTATCATAGCTTCCCGGCCCTGGCAATTTTGAAGGAAACATGGAAACATGGAGGACCACACGTATTCATAATCCAAATTTTAGGAACAGGAGTCTTCTTCTTCGCCCAGAAAAAGAAAACGGATATTGAAAAGAGCAAGAGACCGCAAAAAGAGTGAACATTGGGGCTGCTTTGGAGGCACACACCAAATCCCAACTAGTTAATTATCCTCTGGACCGCTGCAGTCGTGCAGCTCGTGGTGTCTGCGCCACTCTCCGACATGAACTCATGGATGTATTAAGAGAACGCATGAACAACAACGACAGCTGATAGACGGCCTTTTGTACACCTTCGCTTTTTGAAGCATGAAGGCTACCGTAGTTGCAATACTGCGTGGCTAGAGAGAGTTGATTGCAATATATGATCTCAACGCTAGATGGGAGTAATTCTTACACAATGTAGCTTTAAAGAAATGGCTCATTGATAATCAGAACTGTCAACATTACCATTAACTTCTTGACCTGCTCTCGTTGCCCCCTGCTGGCTTCTTGCCCTGTGTGTGTGCATGTGTTAATGTCTTTGTCTGATGTTTGTCTGATTGTGTTCTGCTGTGCTCCTATTGTACATTTAAGCTTAATAGTACTTTTTACCCAATGTATTTTAAATGTTATATTGTTATGTAAATATGTAATGTTGCCTTCTTTTAGGGTGACTTTTTTTACTATCTGTCTAGGGACTGCAGATGAAAAATAGCCTTCTGGCTAACTCTGGCATATTGACAGACATGTTTATTAATATGCACTGTCCCTGTAATAAAATAAATAAATAAAAATAAAACATTTCTGAACTTAAACTAAGGAAAACATGCGAAGGAATAATCCGAAGGAAGAAAAAGGCTTTAAACGAGAAGATTATTTCTGGGGTTTTTTAAACATTTTTCACTTTTTTATTAAATATCCAGGCTCCGTTTACCAAAAGCATCTTGGGGCTAGGATAATTATGAAATCCATTTTACAACCTTTCTTAAGATTATAATTGTTCCAAAAGCCATCGCTTTCAGATATGATAGAAATAATGATAGATTAAAGGATGCCTCTTACCAACTTGTAGAAGGCTAAGAGCATCGTTTTTAATTTTAGCTTAAATGTGAGTTTAGAGTAATGTCTGCCTCGAGCAGTGTAAAACATCTCTTTGTGTCCTTTACAATATTAATCTTTGTGATGTATGTCTTTATATTACACCACAGCTTGCAGACAGTTAAATATGTAAAGCTACCTTAAAGTGCTCATATTATGCTCATTTTCAGGTTCATAATTGTATTTAGAGGTTGTACCAGAATAGGTTTACATGGTTTAATTTTCAAAAAACACCATATTTTAGTTGTACTGCACATTGCTGCAGCTCCTCTTTTCAACCTGTGTGTTGAGCTATCTGTTTTAGCTACAGAGTGAGATATCTCACTTCTGTTCCATCTTTGTTGGGAGTCGCACATGCTCAGTAGCTAGGTAAGGACTACTAGCCAGTCAGAAGCAGAGTATGAGGGCGTGCCCTGACAGTAGCTAGGTAAGGACTACTAGCCAGTCAGAAGCAGAGTATGAGGGCGTGCCCTGACAGTAGCTAGGTAAGGACTACTAGCCAGTCAGAAGCAGAGTATGAGGGCGTGCCACGCTAGCAGCTAGGCTAGCATTATAACAGTGTTTTCTCTGGAAGATGGTAAGTCCCTTTGGGGTGGCTTTAGGGCGTTTTCACTTTGTAAACCTATAACATGCACAAAAAAGATATATAACACAATAAAAGGGAGAATTGGAAAATAAAGGGAAAATGCCAAATATGAGCACTTTAAAATGTATTTAGCTCAAGCTCTTAGCGGCATGTGCTCGCACACACTGTTAGGTGCTGCTATGGGAAATGTGTGTAGACATTTTGTAGAACTGCTCGTGGGAAACTTTAAAGACTGATCGCTATCGGAGAACAGTGGGGTCAGGTGGGTCAGGACCCAACCCATCTGAGGGTTGCCCCCCCCCCTAGAAATATAATTAAAACCACGCTGTGTATTGTAAATAATCTATACTTCAAATAATTGTGTAAGTAGTAAAACAATACAAACAAACAAAAAAAAAAACACATTTTAAGTCACCCCTCCAATGCCTCTAAGTGGTTTGGTCCACTGCTTGGTTTTTACGAATATGGTCAAAGTAACGCCCAAATCGCCCTGTGATGTGTAGTTTCACCGCCATGTGTTAGTGTGTGTGCATGTGTGTGTGTGCGTGTGTGTGTTTAATTTTGGGAATATCAACACATCTTTGAATATGTGTGTTCCATCGTGCCTGAATTAAGTGAATTTAGTGCTCAGTTCCATTTTCAGCAGTCCTCAATCTTGTGCGTGCGTGTGTGTGTGTGTGTGTGTGTGCGCATTGATGAGTGTGAGGCAAATTGTAAAACACTTTGCAAAGCAGCTCCACAGCCTTTTTGAAGTGTCTTACTAAGACCTTGATTTCTCCCTGACCTTAACAAATACAAACAGGACCTGTTCCAGGAGCAACTATTGCAGAATAAAAATAACATGGAAAACGTTGCTAGGAAACATTTTCAACATATGTTCAATAATAAATGTTTGCAATGCTGATAAGAAAAAGTAATTTACCTGTTATTCCATTTCCTTTCCCAATACATCAACCAAAGTTAAATCAAATGAGAGATTGCGCTACAGATGGTGCGAAAACCACAGCCTGCTTTTTTATCCACATCTCTAGTCTTTTAATGTCTGTGGCAAGATGGTTTGGATTTGTTATCGTACTGTTCTTCCAGAACTTAGTTTTTCCTGCGATGAAACCAGTGAAAGCACACTGAGAGCAGAGTGAAAAGGTGGATAAACACAGCTAATCAACTCGCTAAATGTATTTCACCACTTCACAATGTGTTCATCCCACACAGAAACCGCTTTGGCATTTAGTTAACAACGGGCAAACTGAGAAAGTCAAATGCGTATGTGTTCCCAGTATGATAAACATTGGAAATATTAATATCTGTTTGCTCGGTAAACGTGTAAATGTGCTGAAGCCCTGGTATTGTGTCTTGTATTGATTCTTCAGAGATGGAGATGATAATAAAATGACCTACTGTGACACTGTATGAAAAAAATAAATAAAATAAAAGACATTGTTCACGCTATCTCAGGGAATTCATGCATTTCTGTAAGCAGAGTCGTAGCGCAACATTCTGGGTCAATCTTTTAGGGCCCTCCTCACAGTAGGGGCCCTGGGTCCCACACCCCTGGCTGTAGGATACGCTTACTAAAGGCTCTGTTGCTAATGCTAACTAGCAAAGGCAGCTGATGGTGAGTCACAGAGCTTTGCTCACACACACGCACACACACGCAAACGCACACACACACACACTCAAAACAGGATGTTTTGCACCATTACCGAATGCCCCAAGTCTTGTGATGTAAATCTTGTCTCACTCTATGTATGTTCTGTCACATCCATCTGTGTTAAATCAGCTGAAAAAAGGAAAATCCTGCAGTCTGTTCTTGCTTATAGCATCACCGTTTATTAAAGAAAACTAATGTTTTGGTCCCTTTGGACCTTCATCAAGAGTATTAATAATACTCTTTGGTAAATGGTGATGCTATGAGCAAGAGCAGAGTGCGGAATTTGTCTTTTTTTCCATGTCCATTCTTCATTATGAACATAATTTTGTAAGTACAGACAACAGTTACTCAGCCACTGGTTTCTTTAAAATGTTCTCTAATTTTTTGGGGGGATTGTTCATGTACTACAGGCTATGTTTTTCTTTCTGTAAAAGGACATCTGCATCAGCGTCTCACACACACACACACACACACACACACACACACACACACACACACACACACACTGAAATAAACTGATCAAAGATATATATATTACTGCTCCAAATGGGCCATGGGATTGTACAAAAGATCTGTGGTAGCATTGGCCCTGCACACAGTCATATCCCCTGATTACAGTTCACATGCTGTTGGGACTGTGGTGTTGTCTAGAATGAGCCAAATAAAGTCAGTACTCTTAGGAGGTGTTACTGATGGCCCTTTGTAATGAATCTTGTCCCCCTGGTTGTTAGGAAAATCAATTCCAAACCTGCTCTTTTATGTTGCATTTGATGCGTAGCGCTCCTGGTGCTAGGTTAGTGCTCTAATGCTTTCAAATAACGAGGCACAAATGGCTCGTCATGTTGGGAAAGTGGGACGTCCTTTTGTTCCGTGTGTTAGCATTTTTACACACAATCCCGTCCAGAATTGTTCACTATAATCACTTTCCATTGATTGTACCACTCAGCAACATTACCTCCACTGTGGCTGTATTACAGCTGATTATGTATATTAAATATGTGTGCAGCGTTGCTATTCCTCTAAAATAACTTACAACAAGAGATGATAGAAACGTCATGTTTTACATGACCAACTCGCAAGCCAATGATCTCATTAGATATTGCTGCAAATCTTTATATTAATGTACATAATCTGGTTTACTAGTGGAAGGATCATATAAATACCAGTTCCCCTAATAAATGATAAAATACAGGGGATGGCAGGAGGAGAAGTTGTTTTATCGCAGCTCATAAATCTTCACGTTGGAAAAATGCATAATTAACAGTTTGGCCAAAAGGGTTTGTATATAAAATGCCTCATATTCATTTTGAGAATGACATGTCATCCATAATATTCCACAACAAATTGTTTTCTGACAAATGATACTGTTTTTACACAAATGTGTTAGTATTACCAGTGAAAATGATATTCTACAGTGAGCCTTTCTTGCCTTATCTTTAAAAAAGTTCTGGTATCAAGTCCCTGTACGGACCAAAGTACGGAGTAGCTGGAAAGATGCCAGTTCACCTCCTGGGCACTGCCAAGGTGCTCTTGAGCAAGGCACCGTACCCCCCCCCAATAGCTCAGGTTGCTGGTACAGCAATGTCAGCCCACTCACTCTGACATCTCTCCATTAGTGCATGAAGAGGTCCTGAGCATGTGTGTGTATTTCAGACCTGTATGCAGTGATTTCTAACAAAAACGGAGTGTAAATTGTAATTTGGGGATCAATAAAAAGTATAAATTATTATAAAATTATAAATTATTGTGGTGCTCCTGTTTCTGAATTATAATTTATTAAGGGGTTTTATTTTAAGACTTCACATTTGACATTCTGAATGCTAATCATATCTTGGTGGGTATGTTGAAAGGAGGTTTGCACATTTTAGGATACATTTGTATGTAGCTTATATCCAGCGATGAGGATGTTTAGTTCCTCTGCTGCTCAGAGGGCACTAAGCATCCCTCATGCACTGCCATTTTTTCCACTCTAGCTGATTTCTTATCAAATGTCAGCAGTCTCTTAATTAGTCTGCTTACAGAGAAGTCACAATTGTCTTTGGGAAGCCTATTCTGGGCATCTCATCCAGGGATGATTTCATATCGCAATTAGAGGTGTTGCCAACAATGATGGTCACTGGTTTGTTATGAAATCATTTGCACCGGGGAATGTAATAATTGCTTGAATGTTACCCTGTAGCATGTCAGCATTAATTAACAATAAAGTGTGGGGCTGGGCGAGGGAGGGGATACAGACAAACTCCTGACTATCTGAACACACTGGAACAGAAGCAGAGGACAGGGGAGAGGCCACAGACATGACTTCAGATCACAGTCCAGAAAATACTATTGTTTTGCGTTGTTTTTGTGTGCCATTAACCCCGGAACTCGGAAGGCAGAGCTAGGAATGACATCACACCCCAGTTGAATGCGTTCCATTTACAAGTCGGATTTTTCATTGTGGGGTTAGTTCTAGCCAGGTTAGCCTTAGTTAGCAATACCAGTTGATAACAATGGATCACTGTTTTTTTGTGCATACAAACAGCATAGCAACATGTCCACAGATAGAAGTTGGACAGGACTGTGTCAGACACTAGTCTATATCCACAACGTTTCATTTCCTGGCTTTGTTCAGGTGCTGATGCCGGATGTGCGTCCCCTTCCTCTTTCTTTGTGTTGGCGTTCTAACCTTCGGTGGATTTGTGCAGAATATGGTTAACTGCTCCTCAGATCTCTGCAGGGTAAATCCAGACAGCTAGCTAGACTATCTGTCCAATCAGAGTTTTCTGTTGCACGACTAAAACTATTTTTGACCGTACTATTTTGCAGAGGCACCGTTGCTCCGTCCGGAGCATAGCGCCAGTGGTGTAGTCTACGTGATATGCAGGTATACGCAGTATACCCACTAAGAAAGCTCCAGGATTTCCATATACCCACTTACAATGCCTAATGACACGCAACAACATACTTTCCATTAAAGTTTTGATATATTTTGAATTGAATAAAGGTATTTCCACCGTAAATTGGTGCATAACAGTGTATCCGAATACAGGAAATGAAGTCGTTGATGCTCAAAACAAGCCTGGGGGAGGACACCCAGACCCCCCACTATGATGTGGTCCCCCTGTAGTGGAAGTTTCCTTTGCAGCAGGGGGGGAAATTTCAGAGTTTCGTAAATTGAAACAAATAAGACTGAGACTAAAACCAAGTTGGGTTTTTGTATTTTATTAAAGATATATTTGCAAATATAGGAGCAACATGATTTCACAAAAGGCCGCAGCCCAGTGTGGAGTCAGTTTCTCAAATGAGTGAACAAGAACACCAGGCTTATATGCATTTTCAGAGTGACAGCACACACGCACTTGGATTATTATGACGCTAGAGTTCTTACAGACAATCTGATACACATGAAAACAATCAGAAAAAACACAAGAGACATCTCGGAGCCATTTCGCCTCCTCATCCCTGTACGATAGTTTTAGGGTGACCTTGTAGCCCCTATCTGTTCAGATAAACAGTGCTCACATTATGTTCCAGACTGGACGTATCAGCAGCTAGAATCAAAATCTGCATGTGGGAAATGAGATCAACTCTTTCAGCATTTGTGAGAGAAGTAAAGTACAAATTAAACATAAAAATATAAGGAATTAGGCTTAAATGTAATTTTCCCATTACACCCCCTCCCCCAAAGGCAGATTCTGGCCAATATAGGTATACTGTATATACAGTAGAGTACACCCACTATTAGACCACACCACTGCATAGCGCCCACCAAGACGATTGTAATTGGTTTAAAGAAATGCCAATAAACCAGAGCATGTTTTTCTCCCATCCAGGAAAGCCGTGATGACTAGCCAGACCCTCCTCCGCAGCGCTGTGGAGGAAGGTCTGGCAATGCACCAGATTTTTTTTCAGCGCACACAGAGAAAATAGAGAGGTGACCGTGACGAGATATTGACTGAATTCGACAACAACTGTATTAGATTAACATCGCTTACTATACCTTTAATGATTGATTGATTGATTGATTGATTGATTGATTGATTGATTGATTGATTGATTGATTGATTGATTGAAAATGCAGTGGCAAGGCCTGGCACGGGCACACATAGACATCAAAGGGGGCTTGAGCACCTGCCCTTTTTCTTTAATGAGAACTCTTTTTTTTATGAACATACTGTAGCTATATATGTTTGCACACAGCGTCCCTGTCAAACAAATACATTAATTGAAATCAAAATCTAAATATCAGATCAGGAGATTAGACTTTATCGAGTTCCGATTACCTCCCTCTCTCCCTTAACAATTCATTTGAATCATGCCTGCAGGCAGCATAAAGCCCCCCAAAAAATATTCAGTAAAGGAAGGAGAAGGAGCGCCAGGAAACAGCCAAGAGCAGCAAATCGCTAAATACATGGTTAAAGCAACACTAAAGCACTTTTCCCGCTTCGGTCCCCCACAGGTTGGAAGCAGAATTGTCCATTACATTACATTACGCAAGTTTGCCAGATCGGGTAGCGGATCTGTAGTTCGAATGAGACATAATGAGACATTACAGCGGTAATGGACAATTCCGAACCCAACCTGTAGGGGGACCGAAGCGGGAAAAGCGCTTTAGTGTTGCTTTAAAACCAGAAGCAACACACAAGAGAGAACACACAACTCAGATGAGTTATGTGCTATGAGAAGTGCCCTTTTTTTTCACTTGAGGCCCTACCCCCCCCACACCCCATAATGTCTGTGCACGTCCCTGGGCAAGGCCATGATCTCTCTCCGGCTTCCCAACAAAAAGAATATGTATGTTGCCTAAATTCCAGCAAAAATATGTATCTCAGATCCAGCATGCTGCACATAGCAAATGCTTCACTTCAAACTGCTGATGACAGGCAGGGATTCAGCAGATATAAAACTGACAACCCCACATTAAAAAGTCAGATTTTTACTGAGAACATTTCTTTTCTCCAGTGATTAGGAATAAATGAATACTAATTTAGCTGTGTTTTGCTTCAGCAAAACTAATGAAGTTTTCCAGAAAAGTCAAAGAGATGTAAATAGTGTATGCATGTTAGAGCAGGTGGGAAAGCCTGAGAAATACGCCTGAGAAATAGGACAACAAAGCAAGAACAAGAAGCTTCAGCGGGGGGGGGGGGAGCAGCAGTGGTTAACTTTGCAGAGATTACAGTGCAATAAGCAAGCCGATCTCACTCCCAACTGGTAAAATGTTGACGCTTGATCAGTGTCTCTCAGCGCCAGATCCCGACACAGAAAGCACCCTTTAGCGTCTGTATGGAACGCACCAGGCAGAGCATCAATGGTAGAGGGTAGAACGAAAGACCAACCTCCGGATAAGGAGGCAGGTTGGGGGGGGGGGGTGGATGGGTCACATCACAAGACTTTCACCCAGGAGACCGGGGTTCATGTCCCGTTCTTGTCCCGCGTACTGTGGTGGAAGAAGTATTCAGATCCTTTACTTAAGTAAAAGTTTTAATACCACGTTGTAAAAATACTCTGTTACAAGTAAAAGTCCTGCATTGAAAATGTTACTTAAGTAAAAGTATGTACGTATCATTAGGAAAATGTACTTAAAGTATTCAAAGTAAAAAGTACTCAATGCAGAAAAATCCTCCCATTGTAGAAAGAGTAAAGGATCCAACCAGTTGTGTGTTTAGTGGTCTCATCATCTCAGCTGGACTTGTAGGACATTATATTGTTGGCTACTTTACTTTAGAATCAAACATCAGATTTTATAATCTACATGTGTTTTGTGTGCAGGAATCTGAATGTGTAAAGTAACTAGGAACTAAAGCTGTAACAGATGAATGTAGTGGAGTAACTAAAGTAACTAGTAACTAAAGCTGTAACAGATGAATGTAGTGGAGGAACTAAAGTAACTAGTAACTAAAGCTGTAACAGATGAATGTAGTGGAGTAAAAAGTACAATATTTCTCTCTGAAATGTAGCGGAGTAGAAGTAGAATGTGGCATGAAAAGAAAAGACACAAGTAAAAGTACCTCAACTTTTTATTTAAGTACAGTACTTGAGTAAATTAACATTATATTCCACCACTGCCCGTGTGTCACTTAAACGTACATCTTTTAACCCCTCCCCCAACCTTTTTCCTAACACTAACCATAGGCGCCGATACCGTGGGTGCTCTGGAGCTCGAGCACCCACGGAAAATACTGAGCACCCACATGTTCCAGGCTGCCAGTAGGCTACATTCATTTAAAATGAAACATTGCAGTTGGTGCTAAGTGGAGCGTCTGTCACAGTGTGATTGGTTATGTCGCTGTCATTGATTCTTAATTCCCCACGAAGCTGATGGCGGTTACGTGTCAGTTAAACTTCTCATCTCCGATCCTATCTGTATCTGTGAGAAGTGGCGCCGTCCTGAGTTGAAAGCCTACTTTACGGCTTTGTTATCGAGTTAATAGGCGCGTGTGTTCGCGTCGGCCGCTGTCCATTTCCTAAGGTTCTGAAATGCAAACATTTTTTGACTACTTTCGTTTTTTTTAAAGGGCGTGCGCCTGTGAGCACCCACGGAGGAAAACATAAATCGGCGCCTATGACCCTAACTAAGTGGTTTTACCCTGCATGTTGAAAAATGCCGCCAAGGTCCTCTGACCAAGGGTCAGTATTTGACGAGTTGGGAGTGAAAATGGGTTTCAATAAGAGGACATGGTGGATGGAGAAAAAGTGAAAGACACTACCTGAGGAGCAGAGTGAGTGTGCAGTCTGTGGTCAAAGGCCACGGATCAGTGGTTCCATTCGCCAGCAGTTTACTCCCTGAGTGCAGTCAGGGCCTGGCGAAGCCGCAGTCTACCCTCTGAGACTAAAACAAAGCAGCAGTATAGGAACCCATCTAGAGACAAGAGTTCAGGTGTCAACTTTCTACACACATCACACATCCACAGCTTCTGCTTCTATATTTTCAAACCAGAGGAGTCATCTCTTTCATCAATCACCACTTAGTCTACATCCACGACGTTCCATTTCGGGGATTGTTCAGGTTCGGCCGGATATCCGTCCCCTTCCTCTGTCTTTGTGTTGGCGTTCTAACCTCTGGTGGATTTGTGAGGACTATGGTTAACTGCTCCTCAGATCTCTGCAGGGTAAATCCAGACAGCTAGCTAGACTATCTGTCCAATCTGAGTTTTCTGTTGCACGACTAAAACTACTTTTGAACGTACACACGTTCCACCAAAACAAGTTCCTTCCAGAGGCTATTTAGCAGAGGCACCGTAATTTTTTCCGGGGCTTAGCGCCGCCCAAGACAATTGTGATTGGTTTAAAGAAATGCCAATAAGCCAGAGCACGTTTTTCTCCCATCCCATAATGCTATGGTAGCCACATTCTTAATTCTTCAATTTAGTGAATACAGCAAAAAAACATGGAATGCTTATGAATTACAGCACTAAACTTTTTGTAGCTTTTTGAACGAGTTGTTCATGTGAACAGGCTGCACTAAAAGGCGTTTAACTATCCATCACATAACTTTTTGTTTCCAAAGTCAGGTGAAACTGAGCCAGTCCCTTTCCACGCCGACAGATGGTAATTGAGTGAAGCCGCGGTGGTTAATAGTGAGGGTGCATGCTAAACGACCACTCGAGCTTTAAAGGGCATATGGCACAAGTCATACAGGAATTCAATGGATAGCGGGAACAGAAGGCAGACATCTTCTTCACCATTTAGCTGACAAAACAGCCTTTGCATAATATATTACAATGCATATTGTTCTGGTGAAAGGTGACAACTTGCTGACTGTTAGTTTACCCAGGGGGAGCTCCTCAGGCTGTTTCAGGGTGTAGTTAATGCCTGCAGTTACACATTTCAATTTAGTAAATTACAATGGATGTCAAAGGGGATTGTATTATTTTAAAAATAAGGCGTGCTCATGTATTGTTTCTGTAAAAGGTCTGCACACGTTATGCTGCTGCCTGCTAAATATAACATAGGTACTCTGATAGAAATATTCTGATGCCAGCTGCTGCTCAGTATGAAAACAAGATAAGTGTGTAATGTGATATTATAAAGACTTTAGGATATGACAAAATATTAGAGAGCAAAGATCCAATCTGTGGCTCTGATAGTGGGATCAAACAGACAAAACAAGCCTCGGGCTGATGTCTTTGAAGAGCAGTCTTAGCAATATTAACTTTGTTGACCGTGTTTGGGAAAGCCAGAAGGACAATTCTGGTCTTTTTCTCATAATCGAGGCCGTTCTAACTGCATTTGCCACCTCAGTTGTAGAGATATCAGGAATCACAGCTCTGGCAAAATAAAACACATTGGGGCAAGCAATGTGAGCCTCCTAAAGCTTTAAAAGTGAATATTTAAACCAATATTTATTTGGCCTTGTTCTTTCTATCAAGCCATGATACACATCATTGTACAAATTCCTACAGACATTGATTGTACAGTCAGGCTTACATATTTGTATAGCAATGTATATCCCCATGTTTCTGTTCACCTTCCACAGTACACAGGCTGCATTTTACAATGTTGATACTGACTTGTAAAGGCCATAATTCTTCCTCACAAATGCATCAAAACATTGGCTCAGTACCTAGTTTGCTTTTCATTTACACAAAACCTACACATTAAAGTGACATACAATAAATATGTGCATACTCTCTGAAACCCTCAACATGTTGCCTAACCATAGCAGCAGTATTTAATATGATATTAACTAGGGGCTGGTAATGCTCATGTGTGCAGGGACCACATTTACATAAAGCAAAACCTGGTCAAGTAGATCACAAAATGACCTTAACATATAAAGCCTTTCTGAAGATTTGCCACACAAATGTGGGGTCTTCAACATTCTTTAAGCCAAGGACCCCTTAACTGAGAGAGAGACGGAACAAGGACCCCCTACTACATATTCTGTATAAAATTAAGTTGCATAATAAACTAGGCCGACAACAACGTGTGGCCAGCCTAAAGCCTTTATACGTAATTTTTTTTGTGCATGGAATACTGAGTTATTGAAATAATAGTTATGTCGCGAGTCTAAAACAACTTTTGAACGTAAACGTTCCACTAAAACAAGTTCCTTCCCAAGACTATTTTGCAGAGGCACCGAGGCTCCGTCTGGCTCTTAGCACCGCCCAAGATGATTGTGATTGGTTTAAAGAAATGCCCATCAACCAGAGCACATTTTTCTACCATCCCATAATGCTGTGTGGACTAGTAGGAGACTATTTGCCCGATAGCACGTTAAGGTGCTTACCCACTGCTAGTACCAGCTCGGTCGGCACGGCTCGGCTCGGCTCGGCTCAGCTCGGCCCGGCTGCGGTGCCCCGTCCTCCTTTTTCCATTGCAGATTTAGTACCGCCTCATGCATGAGGCGAGAGTGGCTGGTCGTCATAGCAACGCCGCAGGAAACTGCCGTGACCGACGCACACACTGAACGTGGAAGGTGTGTTGTTTTTGATTCTCGGCATGTGGCTGTTTGCCAGAAGACACATTTAGTTTCTAAAGAAGACAACCACCGCTGGCTAAACTATTTAAAAATGGCGGGTTTGTTCAGGACCCCCCCGTCTGTAGCTAGCAAAGATGATGCAGTGATTAGTGACGATTCTCTCTGACTAATCAATAGTCTGCAGGTTTTCACGTTATCTTTTGGTATCGCCTCAGCTCGCTTAGAACCTCAACGGAGGTGATATTAAAAAAAGTACCTTTTGGCAGGTACCAGGGATGGAAAACTCAAAAAGGCGAGAAGAGTCGAGGCGAGTCGAGGAGGTACCGTGTAATGGAAAAACGCCATTAGTGTAGTTACATGCTAGGCAGATGGGTTTTGTACTGTAATGTACATTAGCATTGTTGAATTCATGTTTAAATTGATTATTTTCTAAATATTTCTTAGTCTTGCTGAATCAAACCCAGACAAACTACTCCTGACAGTACTGAGCAGGCCTTTCTTGATTGTGGAAGCAGCACTGATACAGTCTCACGGCTGAATTGATTTCAGATCAATTTCTTCTTGGCAGTGGTCAATGCCCCTTTTAATGGCTAATGCAAATCTGAATCTGTGCATATCTACACCTCAACGTCAATGTTAAAGCTACTTTGTTAAGCAGCATAACGTCTTAGTGATAGACAAATATTCATCAGCACATACATGTATGTGATAACTGTATCGGGGACAAGTTTCCTCTATCTCCACATGTATTACAGTCCAAAGCATCAGCAACGTGACAAAGCTAATTTTCAAATGCAGCAGGATGTAAGACAAGAAAACAGTGGATTACAATTTTAATCCAAAACTTAGTTAAGGCAGACATCATCCATCTCATTATGAGTTGTTATGTTTTTTTGTTTACATAGATCCCACATTAAATACACTTTTAGTTTCAGCTTCCCTAAATATACACAACACATTTTCCCATTTGAATAAGACTCCCAGCTGCCTGTTATTGTCTCGCTGTAGATGTGACACCAGTGAACATTTAGCATGATGCTTTGACAGCTGGTATTATTCCTCTTGTCCACGGTGTAAGACACCAGTTTCTAAGACGACCAGAGAGCTTTTGTGTTTATTACCTTTCTTGTTGAGAAATTTTCCTGCAAGAATATCAGTGGTTTGGTTTGCTAATGGCAGGCTTTGGGGTAAGAACAGGACCCGATTGGCACACATTAGAGCATGAGAAACACTCCTTCTGACAGCACATCTTTTGTGACAATATATATTTATAGATTTCATAAATACACAGTGATGGTCTTCATCTTTCTCACAGTGCTCACGTGTCATTTTTCATATTTTGACCGGGCTCAAAAACTATTTCTGTTATGCATAATTAAAATGATTTGAAATGCTATTTCTTAAATTAACTGGAACACTTTGATGGTTATACTAACCATCAATAATAAATGGTAAAGTGATAGTTAATTAAAACTTCAGTTCATATTTATTTTACTGCTCACAACCAATGAAATATATATATATATATTTAATGCTACGTGGGATGCGTGGCATCTCCCCCTTTCTGGTCTACTTATCCTTGCCTCTGCTGAATTATTTTTATCCCCGGTGGGGACAAAATGCATCCCCTTCAAAGTGACCAATGCTACTTCACCAATAGCCTAGACATATTAATTATATACCTAAAACAGAAGTATTTTAAGGATAATAAAGCGCTGTAACGTGATCAGTCTATAGTGCCATAGAATGATAAAATCAGAGCAGCAGCTGCTGGTTGTATTTAGCTGCTACAGAGCTCCAGGACGCCAAAAGGTGACTGTGAGCCGGGTACAGACACTGCCAGAATAAGGTCCTTTCAGGGGCCGTGGTAGTGGAGTTTAGTCAGAAAAAAGTAAGCATCATGCGGCGATCACACTTAAGTTTAGGCACCAAAACGACTCGTTAAGTTCATGAAAAAGATGGTGGTTTTGGATTAAAACATTCCCGAGGAACGACCGAGCGTTCCTGGGTGAAAGCATTTTGTATTCGCCGCTAAGTGAACTCCTCTCTCCGGCTTGAAAGGGCTGTGTTTTATGTTGACACCACGTTGTGCTATTTGATTTTGAGATTATTTTCCATTGGATATTGAAGTTCATAAATAAATGTTTTGGCATGGCTGGCCAAGCGGCTCTATATCCATGGTATAGAAAGGGGGATTTAATTATTGCATGTTTTGTTTTCTTGTGCATGATTAAAAAACATCTCCCACTCTGCTTTTCTCACGAATCGCACCCTGAATATGAACATCCGACATTGTACCACCAGTGTTCCCTCTAGGATTCTTTTTCAGCAGCGGATGGAAAGGGGTAACATTAGGAATAACGTTGGATACACTGACCTTTATAGATATGACAGAAAATAGTTGTTACAAATGGTTCAGCTGGTGGAATTTGACATGGAGGCCGTTATACTGTAAAAAAGAAAAAATACATATATATATATATATATATATATACACATATATATGTATAATCATCACTGATGGGACACAAAGAGAGACTTTAGACTGGTCCGTAGTATTAAGTCAGTCTTGATTTAGAATTAGAAAGAAATTAGAAAGGAGTCTAATGCGAATTAGAAAGAATTTTAAGAACAAAAAGTCACCCTACTCCAGGCTAACAATCAGTAACACCTGCAGTGGCACCAAATGACAGAAAAGACAAAAATCCTGCCTCAGAATTTGTGTTTTTCTAATAATGTTGTGGCACAAACAATGATGAGGAAACACCAACCTGCAGTAAGGACATGTCGCTAATTTTAATTATCACAATGTTCATTAAAAGGTCCGATGACATGGTGCTCTTTGTATGCTTTTATATAGGCCTTAGTGGTCCCCTAATACTGTATCTGAAGTCTCTTTTATATAGACCTTAATGGTCCCCTAATACTGTATCTGAAGTCTCTTTTATATAGACCTTAGTGGTCCCCTAATACTGTATCTGAAGTCTCTTTTATATAGACCTTAGTGGTCCCCTAATACTGTATCTGAAGTCTCTTTTATATAGACCTTAGTGGTCCCCTAATACTGTATCTGAAGTCTCTTTTATATAGACCTTAGTGGTCCCTAATACTGTATCTGAAGTCTCTTTTGTATAGACCTTAGTGGTCCCCTAATACTGTATCTGAAGTCTCTTTCCTGAAATTCAGCCTTGGTGCAGAATTACAGCCACTAGAGCCAGTCCCACAATGAGCTTTCCTTAGGATGTGCCATTTCTGTGTCTGTAGCTATTGAGGAGAGAGGGGGGCAAGGTGGAGGGTGGGGGTGTGGCCTTGACCAACTGCCACTTTGCTCGTTTGAAAGCCATGATGTCTCTCTCTCATGGGTGGGCCAAATTCTCTGGGCGGGCAAAGCAGAGAAAGGGGAGGTAACCTTGCTCCTTATGACCTCATAAGGAGAAGATTCCAGATCGGCCCATCTGAGCTTTCATTTTCTCAAAGGCAGAGCAGGATACCCAGGGCTCGGTTTACACCTATCACCATTTCTAGCCACTGGGGGACCATAGGCAGGCTGGGGGAATGCATATTAATGTTAAAAAACCTCATAAAAGTGAAATGTCCATGCCATGGGACCTTTAATACTATTTAATGTTGTCGCAATTATCTTTTTTTTTTTGCCAAATCAAATTTCTTTTTGTTCCCTAAATTTTTCCGGTAAAATGTCCTTGTAACTGTTAAATTATTCCACAAGACAAGCACTTTCTGCTGGAGTAAATAAGGAGTGGAGTGGTTTGACATCGCTTTTTGTTTGAAAAAAGTCTGAATTTTAACCAGACTTTATTTCAAATAAGTCAATTTTAAAGAGTGACTAAACACCAGGCTGAACAGCAGCATTTTGCTGCCATTTCTGCATGGCTGAACGTTTCAAAACTGTTTTAATATCTGACCACACCCAGTCTCAACTGGCTCTGCCCTGTTACCACCCAACTGTGATGTCACCAAGTCCTGGACTCTACCTGAACATCACTGAGGGAGAAGTTAAACAAGTGGAGGTCAGGAAAAACATTTAAGGGGTGTGTTTATTACTAAGGTATTTAAGTACAGGTCTAAGTATGTCTGTATGTGAAACCAAGCCCTGGTCTCCTGCATGACAGTCAGACTTGCTCACACCCATCCACCACCCCAAAAATAGTTCACCAAAGCGTATTTATGAAAACATTTTGCTGTGCAGTTGCTGAATCTGTATTTATTTCAGATCCACAAAGGTCAGTTTAAAAGATTTTGGTGAGTTTTGGAGAACCCTGAATGCTGGCAATGGACTTAAATTGCGAGGTTCAGAATCGTCCAATATGCATCTTATTCCTAGGACACTGGGCTAAGCTGACAGAAGACGGGGCTAGAATGGAATTCCCCAAAGCACAGTGAAAATCATAGCACTTGTTGATTTTACGAAATCCACCCATTTTCCAAAGATCTCATCCAATATTCTTAACAGAATTTACATTAAGCAATTTAGGTGGTTACATGTTTTAAGCCCCCAATAAAGCATAACTAGCAAAAAAAAGTATTTGATTTACACAAGAATACATACCTCCAGGAATATTCACCTGCGACAACTGCATCAAATAATTAAACAGCTGAAAACAAGTCAACCCTGTGGGACTGATGCAATCACAGCAGCTCCGCAGCAGTGTGCTAATTGTTGGAGCCTCATGGGACATTGGGCGGAGACGTGGCGCCCAAGTCCTGTCTTCAGTGCGTTAGTCATGTTGCCGGGCTACATGCAGAGGATAGGAGCAAGAAACAAGAGCAAACATGGCTCCCAGTGAACTCACAAAGCATCAGTAGGCCTACAATTTAAGCCATCTTGCCTTTTCGTAACGGCGCCTCCTCCCGGACTGATAACGTCCACCGTCTCAGCACAAGCTGCTGATCCACATCAATGCTGCCAATTATGTGGCTCCGTCAGTGAAAAAAAGCAAGTTTTTTTTTTTTTTTATCTCTGTGGAGATAAAGATTTTCATTTAAGTTATTTTTGAGTTGCTTTTAAAGACTATTTTTGCACTCTTTTTGTTGCTGACCGAAGGTCTTCAGCACCTGAAACGTCTTTATTTGTAAGTACAATGGTGCTCTGAAAAGCCTTTTGTCCCGAAACTGTCACATCTGCGACTGGGTTAACTATTCTTCTGCTGTGTCTCTACAGTCAGTGTGAGAAATGCTCTAAACCAGTGGTTCTCAACCTTTTTTGTGCCAGCGCCCCCCTATCCATTATCCAGGTCCCTAACGCCCCCCATCAAATATTATGTAGGCTAAATGCCCCGAATATTAATGATTACGCCCTAATATAGGCCTATTATTGTTGTTACTATTGTTATCAAAAATAATAAAAAATCAAATATTGAATACAATCAACACATAATAAATTATATATATTTACATTTTTTAATATCAAATACCATTTGACATTCAAATTAAATAACAAAATCAACACTAGATATGTAACATTAAACTATAAATAGTATTATCAAAATACCTGCTGCATGGGTGAACTCAGACCTTTAGAAGAACTATAATTTGAAGTGACTTGGGTGTATAATATTTAATAAAAGTATATATTATTAATATGTTATTATTATTACAAACACTAACAGTAAATCAGAAAATACAATTTAACAATCAATTATTTTCATAAACTAAATGTAGCGAACAAGCGGACTTATCAAGGGTAAAAGCAGAGGCAGCATTAATTTTGTTGTTTTCCGGTATTCCATTTTCTTTTTCTTTGTGAAATGAAGCTATTCATAAGTAGACGTTGTGAAACAATGATGTACTGTGGTGTTAATTGGGGGGGTTAATACAGGCAGGATTCTTTTTTTTACGCATTCGTAGTATCAAGATTTAGTAACCGTTAGAACGGCTACCACAAGTCAGGCACATCCCGTGGACATGCTGTAACTGCAGTTTAATGCACTACTTATTTTTTTTTATGTTTGTTTGTGATTTTGTTTAACCAACCCCCACCCCAACCCCTTATTAATTAACGCCTGAAGTTACCCCGTTGAAACATTAAAACACACAAGAAGAAAATGACATAACCGTTGTGTAATCTTGGGGAAAGTGCTTGCAGTGCATGAGCAGGCGGAAAGGGGCTGTAAGAGGATTGCCTGTGCCCAGCCGCCTCCTTTGAGACCAAACAGCGCCGGAGGATATGGCCACTCTGGCCTCCATATTGTAGCAGTGTTTTCCGTCCCAGGGGAAAGCAGTGGAAGGAGAGTGAAGGTGGTCCGAGAAGGTCATCAAAAAAAAGATAAAAATGATGGCAGATGCAACTAAACTTTAGTGTGCCCTTCAACACCCAGACTGACGCCTCAGGCACAGGAGTATTGGAACGTGACGGCAAGGTGAGGGAGAAGAGGAAAAAGGCCAGTGGCCGGTGTCAGCAGGAAACCAGTCCTGAGGGAGACACCGTGCTCAGCGGGGCAGCTGGAGCGTATAGCCATCAAATGGACCTTAGACTGTTTCAAGTATCGTCCGCTTGGGTACAGAATTCAGCCTAGAGAATGACCACGGGGCTCTGGAATGGTTAGAAACCAGAACTCTGCTGTCAGCACAGACACACTGCTTCACATCAAGTGTTTTTGAGTGTCTTTTTCGGGCAAATAGCTTCCTGTCCTACATCCTTCTATTCTGTAATGGACCATCACACACACGCACACACACCCTCATGCACCGTCTGTATTGAGCTCTGTATCACTAAAGTAGGCAGAAACCTTAAGATGAATCTGCCTGTTCTTGTGTTTGAGGATGCTGCTGCTTCATAATGATGCCGACAATGACATGGGGGGGGGGGCTTGTCAAAGCTGTACCTCCCTCCCTGTGAAGAACAGAACACTGGATGAAAGTTTTAATGTAATGAATGTAGAATTTACAGTGACTTTACAGGCTACATCAGTTGGTGACTCGTGTGCTATTTAAAGCTGTGGCATGCTATTTTGTGTCCCTGGCTAATTCCTGAATGTCTCTCGCTGAATAGTGGATGACTTGGACTCAACATCTTTACTCTAATTTTGAAGTAGCTTATCAAAGTAGTTCTTACGTTACATTTTTGATCAAAGATTCTGCTTCATAAAATAAGTGCTTGCTACAAGGGGAGACTGTTTTTGTGGTTTGTTTTTAAGCCCAATAATTAACCCAACTCTTTGGACGACAATTGGTAATTGCATGTACCTTTGTGTGCATCCCCCTATAAACAGATTTAAACAGGCATGACAAATAGAGGCCAGTGCAATATCACACAGACGTTAACAGTAATTACAGGTTGTTCTTTGGTTCAGTTTCTGTCTTTGCCCAGTAACATCCTAATGGATGGGCCTTCACATGTAAACGTGACAATGTGGGGTTTGATCAGTTAGCATACAGACGGATAAAATAATATACTGTAGTAGCCATCTAAAACTGCAGGGACCAAACAGGAACTCATCAGGTATCAGCTACTGGCCCTGTCACGGCCCAGCTGGCAATTTTAGATGGCTGCTACTGTATGATGCCAGGCCCATATCACAGGCAGTCTCTCTGCCAGTCTTTTCTGCCTACAGAACTGCACTGAGGTGTGCAGAATCGCAGGACAACATTCACTGAGGCTTTTGCAACTGTTTTTCAGATTTGACGAATTCTGCCCGACACGCATGCAGCGTATTCATCAAATAGAAGCTGCAGGCAGGAGCCTCAGTTATACTCTCAAACAGATGCATACACAGACAGCTGCGTAGATAGTAGTTCTGTTTATATTACTCTCTGGAGCAGGGGTCGGCAACCTTTTTAATATGAAGTGCCATTTTTAAACGTTCTTGTTAAGGAGTCTGCCATCATCTACCATGTCCGCTCAAGCATTATTATTTTTTGCCTTTGCGCCACTTTCTGAGAAAAAGGCAACAAGTACTAGCCAATCAGAGGCAGGCAAGTCTTCGCGGAATGGGGAAGAAGTCAATCGAACTACCGTAAATAATTTACTTCTGCCAATGGCTGTGAAAGAGGTCGTTTGGCATGCAGATTGGAACCTTTCCCACCGCGCGGTCACAACAAATTTGACCTAGGCAGATGTCCGCACAGAGCCTGATGACAAGATTTACGTAAAACAGACCCTATGCAGAAAGTATAATTTTGGCTAAAGTGTACACACTTGATGACGAAATTGTTTCAAGACTTTTGTGTCCACGGTGAGAGGGATCGACCACAATATTTCCTGCCCGCCTCAGGGTCCTGGAGGTAGGGCTGGGTATCGTTAAAAAGTATTATATATACCGATACCAAGACATGACGGCGATACCGGTTTCTAAACGATCCTTTTTTTCGATACCATTTCATGAAACAAAAAGGAGTCACAACATTACGGCAAAGTCTTTTTATTTATTGTTCAGCTCCTACTACGTGAGTCCCATCTCTGTGTAACGTACAGTTTTCCCTGTGTGTCTCTATGACGTGTAATATTAGACAGTCAATCACAAACATTATTAGATATTGGTAGAAGCATGCTGCATGCTGATTGAATCACTGATGAGATTTCCTCCTTAGGTATTGAAATCGGGTATTGACGAGGCATTTTTCGATATTCAATACTTTAGAGACTTTATTCGGTTGGTGCCTAAACAGTGTTGATTTCGGTACCCAACCTTACCTGGAGGCGTACAGCTCCTAGAGGTGGACCAGCTGTTCTTCTTTTAGCCTCCTCCCAAATTTTGCTTTAGTGATCACCCCCTTGCTGCAACCGATAACCACTAAGTTATATGCAAATAATTGCGCAATGACGTCACCAATATGCAAATGAGTGGATGACATCATTTGCACCTAAGTGCTCTGTAAAACCCTTTGAGATAAATGCTAACATCAGCATGCTAACACATTAGCAAGTATTATTTACTATATGTGCCATCTTAGTTTAGCCTGTTAGCATGCTAAAATGCGCAAATTAGCACAAAACCAAATTATATTTTGACCCTTTGGCTAGATGAAAAGTCAGGGAACCAGCAAGGTCAGTAGATCTAGTATCTAGGGATGCAGATTAGAACATTTCAAGGCAACCATCTAAAATTGTCAATATATTTCACTCAAAACCAAAAATATTAACCTCACTGGAGGAAAAGTCAGAGGATAACCTACTAAAGCTGTAAAGATTCATCATCTGAGAACCACGAATGTCCGACCCAAATTTCATGGCAATCCATCCGGGAATTGTTGAGATATTTAATCTGAACCAAAGTGGTGGCCCAACCAACAGATTGGCATTGCGATCCACAGAGCATAATATCTATATATCTATATATATATATATATATATATATATATATATATATATATGCTCAATATAAATACACAAACCCATTCTTCAAGAATAAATGAGCTAAATATCAGCTTCTTTAGCAACAGCAACCAAACAGGGACATTGTGTTCATTAAGCTTAAATTTGAACTTGGCCTATAAACTCAGCAACAAACTGTGGAACTCTTTGCACTCTTCCTTTCTTTTGATAAGATATTAAGGCCTCTCTGTATTCTCGCGAGACATCAGTCATATCAATGCCTTCCACCTGCTGTAACCAACTGCTGTGGTAGCTTGTGTTTTATTCGGTGCCTTGTCTGTGTCTGAAACATAATTTCCCATAAGGTTCCTTTGACTCCTTTTGAATTAATAATAGAAAAAAAAATTGTTTCATTTCACGAGTAGTTTTCCTCAGGTTCATTTGAAGTGCGGTCAAAGCAAAATGTTTGGAAGATCACATTCAACGTTCAAAAATTGAATTATACTGTCATTGTTGTTTCCCTCCTGCCCTGACTTTTCCTAAATACAAATTCTGTACATTCCTATATTGTCATAATGATAGAATAACCAACACATTTTTGGTGGGGTTTTTCACAAACCCCCCTCCTTCAGTCGCCAGGAGCAGTGCAGATTAACGCCAAAATAATGCATTTCCACGAAGAACGTACATTTGCGCGCCAATGTTCACTCACAGGCACTTAACAACCAAAGTCCAAACAAAGCAAGCAACCTTTAGGAGGGAGAGCGACAGAGTGACTGCCCATGCACTACTATTTATAGACACGTGAGCAATCAACTCATCCAGGTGTCAGTCATCAGTCCTTATTAGCCAATCCCCAGATCCCAGCAACCAAAGGGACTTGAAATAGGTCTTGAGGCATAGGAGCTGTCACACACTTCATCACTCTCTGTTAAGAAAAAAACTCAGGAGCAGCGCAGCTCATTTCAAATATACATGAAGAAGGTTCGGGAGACTTATGACTTACGCAGAAGCATTTAATGAACACTCAATTGAGGAGACAATTAAGCCGGCAGTACAGTTTAACCACGATGTGTTGTTGTGCGGTGCCGTCCAACTCTCTGAAGTTCCTGTCTTTCTGAAGGAGTATTTAAACTCATGCTGGAGGCGTTACGTTTAGCTGACCCTTTAAGGTTAACAAAGATATTGCCGGCGCCTAAACACAGATGCTAAAGCCTAGTTCAGCCCATCTCTCTCTCTGGGAAGTATGCCAAAGTGTGGCTGGCCCTACGGGCTCCAAAAGGAGACAGTCCTGAGACAAAACGTTCCTGTATCATGCAGTTGCCTAGATTCCCTGAATCTGTAGAGAGATTAACATAATTATACATGAACAGTTTTGGTTATTAGAGACTGGCTGAATATCCTGGTCCCCTGACCTGTGACCTATGAATCACCTATGAATCTTGGTTGTCTAAGCTTTCCCTTTAGTCTCATCATACCACAACATGCTGTTTCTGGAAATTCCACCACACTCTCCATCAGCCAAACAACAGGATAGAATCGTTCCTGGCCTTCTGGTCTGGTGGTTATAGTGTTAAGCAGTCTGTCAATAACTACAGTAAAATGCCTTTACTTTACTTCTACTGTGAGGTTTAAATTGGTGCCTGCCAGCTTCTATCAGTTTCAGGTCACCTTTTTGACTTTTCAACAATTTGCCCTTTATCGCCTGTAATAGACTTTTATAACGAGCACCTGCTGCTTGCTTTTCGGTCATGGTACCAAATAGTTTCCTGCGAATCTTTGGTTCTTTTCTATTGCAACGCTTGTAATTCGACTGCAGTAATCTCTCTACAAAAAGCTACACACAGCGACGTCCAGGCAGCAGAGCTCCTTGAGCTGATGGCTAATATTGCTTAGGTGCTCCGCTGAGTGCTTTTAGACGCTTTTTTGTGCTGGCTGCCAGCCGGTACTTTAATAGCTCTCTTATTAGTCCTCCAGTCATGCTGTACTGACACTGATGTTCTGCTGGAATTATGGCCATAGCTGCAGACCACTGATGTGGGTGTTGATGATGATGGTGATTGTTTTTATATTCATTCATCCAAAGTAATATGTGATGATTATGACTTTTTATATTCATTCATCTGGGTAATTTAGATTGACATTTATATTGTAATGCTTTGACTGTAACCGTGTCTGATCATTATCTGATACTTTTTGTAAATGTCTACATGATGTTAACCGTGCTGTGTATTCTGGCTACTGATCAAGTTTCTCAACAGGATTCAACAGTGTTTGGATTGTACTTGATTCACTCCGGCTCTGTTGTTGCTTGGATGCTGACACACACACACACACAAGACAAACAGACACTGGTACATGCCTTCATGTTTTGTGACACAAACTAGCAGAGTTTACAGCTGTCAGAACACTGAATCTGTTTTTAATGTTTTTAACAGGAAAAATGAGGCAATTGTTTACTGTAATGACAAAATCAGGAGAAACTATTTTTTTTTGCAGCTGCTTTGTGACTTAGGCTCAACTATTGAATGGAATATTGGAGAGAATATTGAATGAGATTACTTTTTGAAGCATCTGTTGGTGTTTGGCTGGACGGATTCCAAAATACCACAAATTTGAGAATGTTTGAATAAAATGTGAAGCAGCAAAGAAGAAATATGTTGGATCCCCAAATTAGTTTAGTACAGAGGTGTCAAAAGTATTCACATTCATTACTCAGGTAGAAGTATAGATACTAGGGTTTAAAAAGACGTCTGTAGAAGTTGAAGTATCAACTCAAGCTTTTTACTCAAGTAAAAGTGTCAAAATTAATTAAAGTATAAAAGTAAAAGTAATGTAAGGGGGAAAAAATTATATCAATATGCTTTTTCAAATTAGACGGCGAGTTCGGGAAACAATTAGCTCGTGGTACTTGGGTGCACAGAGCTTGCAGCGCATTTGAAAGGAGTAGCTTTTGCATCCAACCATTTCGAAAGATTCTTCCAGGTACTGTCCAGGCTGTACCTGGAATAGGGATTTTTTTTTGTGTGTGTGTGTTTTTTTGAACGACGACAAGCCGGAATGAAAACAAGCCGAACTGAAATAGGAGTAACGAGGCTATTTTTAAAATGTAAGGAGTAGAAAGTACAGATAATTGCGTAAAAATGTAAGGAGTAGAAGTAAAAAGTCGCATTTAAGCACTCACACAGTACCAACTAGTAACTCAACAGCATTTAGTCACCCACAGTCTGCCTAATATAGTTATCCATGATGAGAGTGTTCAATTACTTACATGTGCTAGCTGTTCCCCTGGTTACATGCAACAAGCTGACTACCCGTAGCCCACAACCTTTTCAGTGAATTCCCAGCCAGCTGCAACCGTGTCTGCAGCTGAGGATTTGGAAAACACAATATTATGCTAATGTTGAGATATTGCTGGATTGACATTTCTACTGATTGGGATTAGTGCTGCTATCCATTTTCTCACCCACGCTGCAATAGCTTAAGGTCTCTCTGTCACCAAAACATGCTTTTAACATTGCTGGTGTCAGGGGTAATTTGTGCTGTTGCTCAAGTGGGCTTGTTTCAATGCAATTAGTGTATTTTCTTTGTGTAATGAGTGCATGCCCCGAGCTGTCTGCCCTCTGGAGACATTTGGAAACTGAAACCAAATCAGAGGCTGACTGCAACAGTTGGCTGTTGATTTGAATTTCTTGTTCTTTTTAAATGGCCGTCTTTGATGCAGATAATCATAACGTCATATATAAAAAGAAAAGGGAGACTAACTCACAGTTAATATGTTATCAAAATTACTTTGCATCCAATGGTTTCTGCATTAGTCAAATAGTCCTCTGACATCCCACCAGCACAAAAGTACCATTCAATTATAGCACAGGGTAAAGGGTCAGTCTTTTACTTTCTGTTTCAAGTTGACAAACAGTCAAGCCCTACTCGAGCACTAGTATTTTGGCTGTTTTAATTAATATTAAAATGTCTTCCGCAACTCTGGAGCTTCCTCCTTTCAGCTCAGAGAGCACAGGTGTTTAACTGTAAGAATATAAGCTGCTGTGTATGGATGGCATGTGTGTTTACTATACAGGGAGGGTCTAACTAAAGTCTGGTTACATTATGGGAAATGTGGGAACAAATGTTTTTGAAAGCGTGACCCATTTTAGGGGTGAACAACACCCATGACGGCATTAGCCGTAGCCCCGCCCAAACCGACAATGTGATTGGTTTAAAGAAATGCCAATAAACCAGAGCACGTTTTTCTCACGTCCCAGAATGCTGTGTGGACTAGCCAGACCCTCCTCCGCAGCGCTGTGGAGGAAGGTCTGGCAATGCGAGACTACATTCAGCGTGACATGCGTAACCGGAAGTGAAGTAACGTCTAATTTTTACCCAAACCACCATCTTTTTCTAAATTTAACTAAGTAGTTTTTGTTCTACCTGTATATAACCAAACTGTGACGGTACACAACGTTAACGGCATGTTTCAAATCGCAACCGTTATATTTTCTGGTTTAGATAGGAGGACTGAAAACACTCCTGTGGGTCATTTTCCAGACCTGTTTCATCGTATGGTTTGGAGTAGGATGTAGAAATTCCATCAAGGTCAGTACAGCTCACTTCTTTAGCAATACTAGGTCTCATTTACTAATGCATTGCTTCTTCTGTTTCTTTCACTATTCACAGGGACTCATAAATTTGTGACAGAGGGGGAACATCTGGAGCTGACAGCCATCACCAAAGAGCAGTCAGGATCGTATGAATGCATCGCTTCCAATGACATTTCAAGCCCTGATGTCAGGACAGTGCAAGTCGCAGTCAACTGTAAGAACACATTCACCACATTCATGGTGGAAACGTATGGGGGACATAGGCTAATAATCAGGACAGATACATCCTCAAATAAAGCCTGATTGTTTAGTTTTTTTACCATTTTTCTTTTCTTTTAATTTTACTGTTTTGTCTTCCTGTTACAAAACAAGCAACTGTGACTTAATTATAAAATGCTTTACACAGCTTTGTGTCTTTGGAAGGTGTACTGTATAGTTTGTGTCAAAAGAGCAGCAATAGGAGTATGGAGCAACCTAAAACACCAAGCAATGCTGTTAGTTTCTCTAAATGAGGTCATCGTAAAAGATATTTGACTTTGTTTTATAGATCCTCCCTTCATTTCCAAAGCGAGGAGTACGGGTACTCCAGTTGGACAAAAAGGAATCCTGCAATGCGAAGCCTCTGCTGTCCCGAGGGCAGATTTTGAGTGGTACAAAGAAGACCGCAGGCAAGTTTCTCTTCTGAGCTCTGTGATTCCTACAGGCTTGGAATTGTTTGAAGTCAGTATTACAGACACCCATAGACACCCAGTGTGCTGCAGGGTGTGGACTTACTAAGCCAGACTGCATCATCTTTATTGATAAGTGTTTGTGCGTTTAACACATATCCCTGTTTAAAATAAGATTGTGCTTCATGATGTAATGAGATAATCCTTCATGCCCTTCATTAGTCTTCTCTCAATCGGCAATATATCCCAATAATGACACTGTAAAAAACAAAACAAAAATCATAATTTCCTTCTTTTTTTTCCCCTTCAAAATTCAGGCAACTCATTTGCAAAACAGGCATGGACACCAAAGGCAAATGTTATTATTTCTAATTTGTAACTGGTTTATGTCAGGGTGGTGTGGGGCTCGGAGATTTAGAGCATATTATGGTATAATATCTTTTCCAACTGAATGCTGGAGACTGCAAAGCTGTTTATGAGGAGCCCCAGAGCTGGTAAAGTGATGTAAACACGGGCTATGTTGCACTGTTAAATGGTCCCTGACGGTGACAGCAGCATTGCTCGTCAGTCCCCAAAAGACAAAATCAGTCCTCAAGAACGAAAAGATGGAGGACGCTGATAAAATAAATGCCTGGCATCCGCTAACATGAAAAAAGGCAATGAAATGCAATGAGTGAAACAGAGGGAAAGTTGTTGTGCACTCAAGGATGACATGGACAAATACATACAGTCACTTTGATAAGGCAAGGAGCTGCATTCAGAGTTTGAACTCTAAGAAAAAAGTTTGCCTTTTGCAGGCGACAGGTGTAAATGTGTTTGTACGACGGCCCTAAAAGAGCCATGTGGGTGCAAAAACGTCCACCCCCTTTAATGACAGAGGAGCTCTCCCCGCCATGACACGCTGACAGTTTGGGAATCCTGTAGAATCATTGGTATTTTTATTTGTAAATCGTATTGTTGTCTGGGACTCGGGACTTTTCCCATTCCCATTCTTTAGTTTTGAACCCAAACAATTTATATCACTTAACGTTGCTAATCACAGCCACACATACCTGTAGGTTAAGCGGGAAGTTTTAAGTGATTCACAATTTTTCGTGGAGCTATGTGAGTCAGTCTCCAACCCGCCACGCAGAAGAAGCTGTGAGAATAATGTGGTTATTAACAGGGTGGTTATATTAAAGGGGTGGTTCAGAATTTTGGACATTTCCAAGTTAGCCAGTGTGTTAATTATCAGTGGAGACAGCACATTTCATGCAGTCCTTCCAGTTGCAGAGTTCGCAGAGGTCCTATGTCCAAAATTCTGAACCACCCCTTTAACAGTCTGATGCTGGTGGCACAGAATGTAACCAGCGGATCTGCCGTGCGTAATTGGTCACTCCAGTCAGAGATGCAGATGGATCAGATGACTGTAAACACAGTCAGCAGTGCAAAGGAAAATAATGGCAGCATACAACACCAGTGTTGATATTTACATGTTAAAAAGATCCCTTGCCAGTGCCTGCAAGCTATAAAAGTTACCAACAACAGCCTAAACCTGGCAATGTCTCTTCAAAGTCTGAGTGCTTATGATAATAGGGTGATTCTGGGCTAAAATTACAAGTATTATCTCATTGTTAAATCCAATTGCAAAGTAATTTGATCCAACGTGTCCAATGTGAAGCAATGCAACACTACTTCCCCGGGTTTTTCTCGTAAAAACTGTGTGACTTTAAATCTCAAAGAATTCCTGACTTTTTTTTTTTCTTCTGAGTTTTTGTTTCTGAATATTCCCCTTAGCAAACAGACACATGGCCTCTCAAAGGACTAGAGAAAAGATCTGTATCTTTTCTCTAGTCCTTGCAGTTTCTTTTCTTCAGCAGAAGTCCTGAAAGCTGCTTCCCTCTTTCTTACAGGCTCTTCAACGGACTCAACGGGGTGAAGATAGAGAACCAAGGTAAACAGTCCATGCTCGTCTTTTTCAACGTCTCCGAGGAAGACTATGGAAACTACACTTGTGTGGCCATGAACACCATGGGAATCACTAATGCCAGCATAATCCTTTACGGTAAGAATAGCAATGCAATTTTTTATCCGAATACAGCATAGAAAATCTGCTTAGAAATATAGGAAATATTGGATAGGATAGAACAACACAATTGAATTCGGCTAAATAAAACATGACATTCATTTTTAGTTTCACTAAAAAAAATTGTATATCCGAATACGATACACATTTTTATATAGGCTCAGACTGCCTTTTAAAAAAAACAATTACAGTACTCTGATCCAAAGGAAATCACAATTGCCAGATTGACAGCACTCTAGTCATTTCGCGCCCCCGTGCCCACCTGTGCCCACCTTCTAGCCCCGCCCCTGGCTAGCAGCTGCACACATACAGAAATAAAAGGAAGCCTGACATGTACAGTATGTTCACTGATTTACCTTTTACATTTCCACCATTCGCCGGTTTCCATGGCAATTGCAGCAGCAATGTAACGCTCTCATTTGGCTGAGATAATAATAAATCCCATTAGAATTCCAGTTGATAGCTGTTGATACTGATTTGGACTGTAAGACTAAAGCTGTGGATGGAGTAAGTATTGTATCCTTCTCCTGCAGGGCCCGGGGCCATGCATGACGTGAACGGGGCCGCCGTGTTGCCCCGTTTCTCCGCGTGCCTCCTGCTGACTGAAACCTTACTCTACCTGCTGAAGTTCTGATGGGAAAACGTGACCGCCTTCAAGCTTCTCTCGGTGTTGAGCAGCAAGAACAGACTATCAGTCCAATGAGAAGAACGGAAAGTTAAGAGTGCCAGCGGTTCACCCTTAGTTTTCCTTCTTTCTCTTTTCTGGCTTTGCATCAGAGTCTGTTCTCTGTTGGCTCGCAAAGCGTGAGAGGCGTCAATCCGAGGAAGGGAAAAATTTGAATCATGCACTAATTTGATGAGTTTGTGTCCCCCCCTCCCCCACCCAAACCTTTTTTGTATGTGAAAAGGGAAAAAAAAGAAGAAAAATACATGTAACTGTTGATAGTTGACTGTTTATTGCCCAATATTGAAGTGTACATTCAGATTATTATTAATATTATTGTGTCATGTACTGTTCAATATCTGTACAATACCATTAAGCTTTTTTAAGTAAACGACAAAAAAATGACAAAATGCAATGTGATTGTTGAATTTTACTGTATTTTTACAGTTGTATGCAAAACAGAGTAACGGATCCTTCATGATAAACAGTTCAGAATAACAAATAGTACACCGTGATTTCTCAGGCAAAGTCCTACAGCATAGTGCATCCAAATTTTTATTTCCATCCTAGTGTGTGTAGAAAATGTACATATATATATGTGTACAGACAATTCCTGCACTGTTGTTTTTTTTTTTCCAAATGCATACGGTCATCAGATGACTTTTAAAACACCGAATCACAGCGTCATAGCAGCTTCACGGCACGTTCACTGACCGCTGAAAATCTGAAACGGGACGGTCAGACGTTTATGCGCAGCGTCATTTAGGACAGAGGTGTTGCTCAGTGTGCTGCTCCGTTCTCGACAGTGAGAGTTGAGGCACAGGTTGTGCTGATGTCATCATGGCACCGCAATGACTCCTCACTAACTGCTGCTGTTCATTCATTAAACTACATTTTCATTACCCACAACCTCCTGAGGATATGATTGGCTTTTGAAGCTTCAGTGCGTAACTAAATAATGAACGTCCGTTACATTCAAGCCATCGCCCCTAGGCGTGATTTACAACCCCCTAATAATCAAAACTGGCCAGTGCAACCCACCCCAAAAGCTTATTATGATTTCCTTTACATAAACAAAGACATTTGTACCATAACTTGATGCAGAAAAGGCACAAATTGGGCGCCCGGATAGCTCAGTTGGTAGAGCGGGCGCCCATATATGGAGGTTTACTCCTCGTCGAAGCGGACCAGGCGCGCAATCACGGAAGGCTTTTATCATTTGGACGCAACAACAGTTTTGACTTAGAATTCCTCATGGGGGAGACAGACACCACGCACTATAGCTTTAACGTCTTCTTTTAAAGCTGAATATGTTATGATTCATGCCGAAGTTATCAAGTTGAAAAATGTGTAGAAATACAAACATTTTGATTTAATCAATAGCCTTTAAGTTTCTCAGACAGCCACAGTGGCTCTCTTTACACAAATCATGTGTTTGTTATTTTTTCCATTGATGTGCATTGGAAAATAGTAGCTTAACAATGAGTTATAATCCCTCAAAATATCTCTTAAAATCCTAAATATCGCTGAAAATGCATGCAGTCACAAAGCATTTACCATCAATTAATAACAGCAGACAGAGCTACGTACAGGACAATGCCAGACTGGGATCTTATTTACTAAAAGCATACCAGAGCTTTGGATAGTTTGAATTTGTGTCTATACAGTAACTGGCAGTGGTGGAATGTAACTAAGTACATTTAATCTCATGCTGTAATAAAAAGGTGGAGTCTGGGATTCTAATCTAATACACATTTGCCAAATTCAGTCAATATCTCCTCCCGGTGCGCTAACCGGTTCTGTCTGTTGTGTGTGTGTGTGTGTGTGTGTGTGTGTGTGTGTGTGTGTGTGTGTGTGTGTGTGTGTGTGTGTGTGTGTGTGTGTGTGTGTGTGTGTGTGCGCACTGGAAATAAATCCTGTGTTCATACACAGTTCTGGCTCTGTAAATGGGAAACAAACACACAGTGTCTAGGGGTGGTTAGGACAAAACAATTAACTAAACCCAGGGGAAACCAAGGGAAAAGCGGAAGCAGTTCAAGATTACATAAAATGATTTATTCTTAAACTGATTGTCAACATAGAACGATCTTCAAAAGGAAGATGAATAATATTAGGCAACGTTAAATGGTTAACACAAGCAAGCGACTGCTGGAATGCAGGATCTCTGGCTTCCATTGAAGCTCTCTCTGTCACTGTTCACACGGCCTTCCAGCAAAAGTCCCTCCAACAGACTGGCTCGGCACAGCTACTTAACACGCGCGGCCCCCCCTGATTATTGCTGACCAGCTTCAGCTGTGGGAGTGACGTCACATTTGAGACACACACACACACACACACACACACACACACACCTAGAGAGGGTGTCAGGATTTAGAGAAATGGCGGACCCAAAAATGCAGAGACGATGGGGCAGGGTTACAACAAAAAGAGTCCGGAAGTAAGCAGGCAAAAATTGTTCCAAGAAATGTTGAGGAAGCCAAAAGACCAGGAATCAAAATAAACTGGAACACCGAGACAACCGGGGTAGCAATACACAAGCACAATAGACCTTTTTCACGGCAGACATGTTGACATGTCATAGTAGGAAAAGCACAGGTGTATACAAACCCATTAATGATGGCTGCATTCCACTTAGGAGAGACCCTGGTATTGTGCATGCTGACTCACTGAAATAGCTTACGCTGCGTTCATAGACATCGGAAAAATTAGTGACAATGTCACCATTCACGTCACTTCCTGTGATAATCAGAGGTGGGAAACTGGGGCTGGATTTTGCTAACCGAGTTTCCCAGTTGGTGACGCGTTGTTGACAGCTGACATTTGATGGAGGCGACTTTGGTTCACTGAACATATTTCAATGACAATAAACTGTTTATTGTGGACAAATGCCTCTGCCAAGAAACATGCACAGACATAAGGTGTTTCAAATTATTCATAAAGAAGGCCCATGTATAAAAAAACAACACATTATCCGTGTCCTTTCCCGTTTCGTTGTCCTGCAGATAACACAAACACCTGGCGATGTGCTGTTTGGTTGCTCGCATAAGAAAACAGCAGCAAATCTTTTTGTTATTTCGGCCATGTTTTCACACACCTGATGCTCTCGGCTACGGCCAACCGTTGGTGGCAGTCATGCAACAAGTTGTTATGCCAAACGCCAATATAACAGAAGAAGAAGAACACGCATCCCGACCATGTGAACGCTGCCAGTCGGAAAAACAACGTAACCACGGGGGCGGTCCCTGTTATTCCCAGGTGGCATGAACGCAGCATTACTGGGACACTTGATGGAATTGAGCAATTGTTAAGGTTATCAATTTCAGCTGTGCTTTTCCTACTATGACAAGTCTATGTGACACAGAGACTAAATACACAAGGTAACGAGGGGGAAACGGGACAGGTGACACGAGGGCTCAGGAACAGGTGAAACACATCAGGGAGGGGCAGACAATCACAGAGGCGGGAAAACACAAGGCAGGACATGACACTGGGGGGGAAAAACAGACTACAAAATAAAACAGGAAACAACTAGAACAGAAAACCCTCAATGGTGACAGAGGGTTACAAAACGGAAAGGACGCAGCAAAAACAGCAAACACAACACGGCACGTTAACGCTACAAACATAGGATGCATTGCTGCAGATGAAACTAGCCAACAGTACATGAAGGAGTTCAACCATCAGCAGTAAAACACAGACAGAGAACATTTTACTGCACTACACAGACTTTCACTTTAAGAACTTTAAGTACATTTTGCTGATAATACTTAAATACTTTTACCTAAGTATGCAGGACTTTAACTTGTAGTGGAGTATTTCCCCAGGTGGTATAATTACTTTATACTTAAATAAACAATATAAAAACTTCTTCCGCCACTGGGGACTCTGAATTTGCGTTATTCAAACAACACGTCTGCCTTTACTGTTGTTAACTTATCAGTGTGGTAGTCAGTGGTGGAATGTAACTAAGTACATTTACTCAAGTACTGTACTTAATTACAAATGTTGAGGTACTTTACTTTACTTGAATCTTTTTCTTTTCATGCCACTTTCTACTTCTACTCTGCTACATTTCAGAGAGAAATATTGTACTTTTTACTCCACTACATTCATCTGTTACAGCTTTAGTTACTAGTTACTTTAGTTACTCCACTACATTCATCTGTTACAGCTTTAGTTACTAGTTACTTTAGTTACTCCACTACATTCATCTGTTACAGCTTTAGTTACTAGTTACTTTAGTTACTCCACTACATTCATCTGGTACAGCTTTAGTTACTAGTTACTTTAGTTACTCCACTACATTCATCTGGTACAGCTTTAGTTACTATTACTTTAGTTACTCCACTACATTCATCTGGTACAGCTTTAGTTACTAGTTACTTTAGTTACTCCACTACATTCATCTGGTACAGCTTTAGTTACTAGTTACTTTAGTTACTCCACTACATTCATCTGTTACAGCTTTAGTTACTAGTTACTTTAGTTACTCCACTACATTCATCTGTTACAGCTTTAGTTACTAGTTACTTTAGTTACTCCACTACATTCATCTGGTACAGCTTTAGTTACTATTACTTTAGTTATTCCACTACATTCATCTGGTACAGCTTTAGTTACTATTACTTTAGTTATTCCACTACATTCATCTGTTACAGCTTTAGTTACTAGTTACTTTACACATTCAGATTTCTTATACTTTAAGTACATTTTCCTAATGATATTTACAGACTTTTACTTAAGTAACATGTTCAATGCAGGACTTTTTACTTGTAAGAGAGAACAGTAAGAGTATTTTTACAGTGTGGTATTAGTACTTTTACTTAAGTAATGGACATGAATACTTTTTCCACCACCGGTGGTAATGCAAATCTAACGTATTCCTTACGCAACCACTCGACAACAATAAAAACAGACATTGCGTGCATTGGGATGGATTTCTTGTACGTCAAGCATAAGCCTGTACGTTGGTTTGGGTACGGTAATGGGTCAAGATGAACAAAAAACAGTGGTTGTTTTTTTTAAGTTAGCATCTTCACATTTACATAACATTACAATCGAGGTCTATACTCAAACAAGCTCTGTCAGTCAACCAGTAAACAGGCGTTTTTATTATATTCATCAGCCGCGTATTTTGATGTGAAGTGGTGGAGAAGCTGGATAAACGTCCTTGATTTAAAACTCAAACACACAGCTCCAGTCCACAGCCAAGCCACAGATGACAGGCTAATATATTGAATGCATAGGCGGAAATCGTGGGAGGGAGGGGGTCAAAGGGGTCCCCTCCCCCCCTAGAAATATCATTAAAACCACGCTATGTATTGTACATAATATATACTTCAAATAAGTGTAAGTAGTAAAAAAAAAAAAAAAAACCCCCCCTCCCTTGCCTCACAGTGGTTTGGTCCCACTGCTTGGTTTTCTCCCTTTACGTTAACAGTACACAGACGTCCGGTGGGACTCGTGGGAGAAATTTTATGTTTATTGCCCCCCCCCCCACATCTGTTAGATGAGATGTACGCCCATGAGTTCATGAACGACAAGTCACAGTGGATGATAATGAATGTCCCGCGTAGCTGCTATGAAGCTTTTTTTCAGGTGTTTCCGAATGTGTGCTTTGAACCTGGTTTGGCCCGAGGGAAACAGCACACGCTGTTCTCCAGACTGCAGAAGTCACTGTTGTGTTCTGTGGTCAGCGGATGCATTTTCAAGGGACATGTTTAGGTCTGCCTCGGACTGAGATTTCAATTGATATGAGAATATACTTAAAAGCACAAGTGATTGATAATGTGATGTTCTGCTATTGTCCAGTCCACTCCCGTGCATACCTATGAGTAAGACGTGTGATAAAGAAGACAAAAAGAACAGGGGTGAGGTTGATGTATGTGGGAATGCTTTTGTTGTACTCACTTGTTAAGTTATGTGCTTGTAATGATGGTGAAGCAGTCAGCTGCAGACGATGTCACGGGATGTGATTTCCCTTTTTAGGGGTTTGCAAAAGACACAGACAGGTGGGATTCAGACGCCTGCAAAACTAAACTTGAGGGTTATTGTAACCCTTTCCATCCCAGATAAGTTAACATAAGTATTGATGTCAATAAGCTTGAATCAATTTGTTTAAAATCCCCATTAAAAAAGAACTGACACTGGAATTTACTTAAGGTGTATTTTTGTATATGGCGCCATGAACAACAGTGTGTGATTTGTATTTTTCTGTTCTTTTCGTTTCTTCAATGATTTTTTGCATTTCACATTAACAATAATCCTGCTGAATGCATATTTCTCTGGGCATTTTGAATTTTGCAGTATTCAAAATTCACTTTTCATTCACAATGGTTTTTCTTTTGTACTTTTGACTTTATTTACAATTGATTTTCCAATGTACGATCTCATTGACGGCTGCATTGTTGACCTGTCTGATATGTTTTCTGACCTCGCTGGAGGTTGAGCTTAGGGTAGTCACTATTGTGGTATAGTCATCGTATCATTTGATTGAGAGTTTGCAAAAGTGTCCATAAACTGGTTCAATGTGAATTCAAGTTGCCAATCATTTGTTCTGACTATGACGCCATACATTACTGTCACTCTTGAGTTTGTGTTTTTTATTTAAAGCTGCACTAGACAATATCTTTGATATTAATTACCTCCTGTTGTCCTCGGGTCAAATCTGACCAGTTTTCAAAGTTTCTATATCAGACATTTTGTCACGTCTAGTCCCTGTGTCAAGTTTCTGTGTTTTAGTTGGTTTCATGGACTTCCTGTTTTATTTTGATATCCTGTTTGCATACATCCCTGGTCACTTGTCTTCCTGTCTTTGTTTGTTAATGTGTTGCACCTGTGTCTCATTGTCTCCCCTGTCTTGTGTATTTAAGTTCTTTCTTCCAGTGTGAGATTGTACTGTCAGGCTCAATGTCATACACGACTCAGGTAGGTAGAATTCCAAAAAGGTTTATTTAGAGCACAAAACAAAACTCACGGGCAACGGTGTCCAACAAACAGCAGGCAAAGGGAAGTCCAAAAACAGGCAATGGGAATCAGGAACACAAGGAAGTGCTCAAAAGCTGACACAGAGGAACAGACGATCTCGCACTGGGGTGAGGGAAAGACAGAACTTAAATACACCAGACAGGGGAGACAATGAGACACAGGTGTAACACATTAGGCCGGGGACAGGTAATCATTAAAGGTGGGAAACAAACAAAGACAGGAAGACAAGTGACCAGGGATGTATACAAACAGGATATCAAAATAAAACAGGAAGTCCTTGAAAACAAACAGAAAACATGAAACCAGCTAAAACACAGAAACTTGACACAGGGACTAGATGTGACACATTTGGGTTTCTTTCAACCAAATTGCCCCAAAATAACATGGATGGTTCCATAAAAATGCTCTTCACAAGCGAAATTAAGGATAACATCTATACTTTATTGGGAAATTTTGGGTGTTTTATTTAATTATATAGCATTATCCTACTAAACTTTGACATATCTGTGATTATCCATTACCTTCATTCCTCTGATCTTAACTGTTAGTCAAAATCATTCATTATTTCTGTTTTTTTATAACAGACAAATTAGATAATTTCCTATGAATGAGGTTTATTGACCATGAATTCCAAAAAATAAGTTTAAAACTAGTGTTAACAGGTGTGTTGTGGTGGTGAATATACTGGTGGTAACTGGAAAAATAGGCCAAAAACATTGAAATAAGCGGAAAAAAATGCAATAAAATGTCAAAAAAGTGTTAATTTTGACAAAACACAAAACAACACAAGGGTTAACAGTGGATCAAATGATTAGATGGCATGTGAAAGGTGTCACTCATAGTGACAAACTCAAAGATAGTTATCACCAACTGTAGTCCCTCTCAGATCTACGGAGCAGTTTAGCCTCTTTCAGCACATTGTCATGATTTTACAGTCTGTAGCCAAACTGTGAAGCAACTGTATAGGCTACTACCAGTTGAGCACCAAGCAACACACAGACATGAACATAGTGGAATATTACAGTTTTTTTCAATTGTTTACACACAATTTTGAAAACCGGGTTCTTTTTGTCAAAATATAATCACAATTATCCAAACACCACAATCAATTTGCAAAATTCCTAGATTGTTTGAAAAATGAAACACTTCAGTCAAAAAATACACACTTCAGTCAAAACATATACACATATTTGTAAAAATGCTATTAGTTTTCATTTTAACCAACACAGTTGTCAATGATCATACACTATTGCAGCCAGTTTCACACTGCTGTGATAAATAAAAAACACATTTGTAAAAAAAAAAAAAAGGTAGGCAATTAGATTTTTGGCCAGACATTCTTATATAAGAGATAATTTAGGTGACAAAAATAGTGAGAAACTCACAACATCATTCATGATTTGTTTTGAGATCTAAGGAAAATGTACACAAATACTGTAGGCCAACTATAACCTTACCAAGCACTGCACAACACTTGATGCTGCAGACTGAATATTTCAAGTATTTATTTCAATACTTACAGTATTTCTACCATAATCAGTTTCAGTCATCAACCAACAATGATATCAATTACTGTAAACAAATAAAATCTGTAGACAAATAAAAATTACTGCATGAATTACAGTACATACACTTTGACTCTGAAGAAAAGTAAAGTAAAAGTAAACAGAAATGAAAGAAAGCTACAGTAAAAGCAACAAGAATACTGTAACTATTCGTCTCTCCGTCTGGCTGGATCAGGCCATAAAATTTCATCCACATCACAGGCTATGTCTTCATTGGCAAGGCACCGCTGGAAGAATCGCCTTGTGTGACGAATCCACCCCTGCACTGAAGCTGCTTCAATAAGATCACATGCCTGTTCCATGGCCTGAATGAGGGGCAAACGGTCATAAGGCCGCAGGTCATATACCTTCCACCGCCACGCTGAAAAACATTCTTCCTATAGGATTCAGGAAGGGGGAGTATGGGGAAGATATAAAACTTCAAATCAGGGTGATCATGGAACCAGTTCTGGACCGAAGCAGGCGCCGATGGAATGGGACATTGTCCCAAACGACAATGTACCGCATCTGGTCCACTTGGTGTAATGCGGTGATAATCTCAAGCAATCGGTCAAGAAATACAAGTATCAGATTTGCATTATAGGGTCCCAGATTTGCATGGTGGTGGAGGACCCCATTTTGTGTGATATAGGCGCAAAGGGTGATGTTACCCCCTCGTTGCCCTGGCACATTAGTGATTGCCCTGTGCCCTATTACATTTCTCCCTCTTCTTCTTGTTTTTGCAAGGTTAAATCCAGCCTCATCCACATATATAAATTCATGTTGAATTTCAGCAGCATCCATTTGCAAGACTCTCTGAAACACAAGAAAATAGGATGCTATTCAATATCTATAGCACAGTATATTTTTTGTGACAGAACATTATGAGCAGTGCATGATACCACACCATAGTCAGATGAACAATGCATACCTCCACATACCTCTTGCGCAGATGTTTCACTCTCTCTGAATTTCTGTCAAATGGTACCCGATACAGTTGCTTCATGTATATTTGATTTTTCTTTAGGATTCGACCTAATGTTGACAGAGAGACTTGTGGATGTTATTGAAAATATTGTCATCATTGATGATATTGGCTTGGATTTCTCGTAGCCTGATACAATTATTGGCCAAAACCATGTTCACAATCGTGCGCCTCTTGTGCACGAGTAAACATAGGGCCCCTTCCACCTTGGTGTCCTCGACCCTCAATCCTATGTAAAAAAAAAAAAGAAAAAAAATAAATAAATTTATAAATATATGACAGCCTACAGTCAAATGTCACAGTAAACAATATTGATTATACAAGCTTCAGTTTCAATTTATACTGTGTGGTTAGCTTACCTGTTTTCTCGATGAAATGTCTGAATTACTGGACGCTAACAGTATTTCTGCTGAGATTTGGTTGAACTCTTTGTCCAGCTTCCATCAGTGTCAGTCCATGGTTGATAACATGGTCAATAAGTGTTGCACGGATTTCTCGAGTCAAATTTGGTCCTCGTCTTCTTTGTTCAGGTTCTTCTCTTCCTCTCCCTAGGCGTGCCTTCCTCTACCTCTTTCTCCTCTTCCTCCTTCTCCTCTTCCTCTACCTAGGCCTCTTCCTCTACCTCTTTCTCCTCTTCCTCCTTCTCCTCTTCCTCTACCTAGGCCTCTTCCTCTACCTCTTTCTCCTCCTCCTCCTCTCTCCTATCCTAGGCCTCTTCCTCTACCTCCTTCTCCTCTTCCCTACCTCCTTCTCCCTTCCTCTACCGCCTTCATCTCCTCTTTGAGCTCCCCCTCTCATTCTCACTCTTTTCTTCTTCTTCTAACTCCTTCCATTTTTGTTGAAGACAGGTGAACTCACCTGCTGCCTTTTATAGCACACCTGAGTGCTGCGTTTTCAAATTAGCACATGCTTCCACACCTGGTAGATGTGTTTATCCAATTCGTTCATTAGTGTGGTAATTGGCAATCCGGTGCTTTGTAATGACAAGGAAGTAACCTCACAATCCTTATCTTAGTGTTAATTTTGTCACCTATTTTTAATTTAGTCTTAGTCTTAGTCTTGTGCCAAACATTTTTGTTAGTCAAGTTTTAGTCGACTAAAACTCTCGACATTTTAGTCTAGTTTTAGTCAAAAGAGAACTCAAGGTATCTTAGTCGAATTTTAGTCGACTAAAAGTCTTGCCATTTTAGTCAAGTTTTAGTCAAAACATTTTAGTCTTTTTTTTAAATAAATTATTTCTGATAATCATTTCAGTCAAATAGTTATAAAAATAAATAAATTATATAAAGTTATATAAATATTGAGCCTCTTCCTTATTTCACCAGTAAACGACAAAAACAACCACTGCATTGGAAAAGGATATTTTACAATAAAATAAATGCAGCACGAAACTGGCGAGGCGTATTTCAAGTGAACGCAACATATGTGTTGTTTTTCAGACAACGGCAGCTACAGACTGTCGTACGTCTCGTGTTGGAATCCTACACAGTGAAATAGAGACAAACCTTTACACCGTTTAGCTGTCAGCATTGTAACCCTTTTATATATGTCAATGATTGTAACCGTGTTTACTCCAACTGCTAGCTAACGGTATGCTAACGTTACCTGCTGCCAAGTGTAGTGTTAACTAGCCGCCCGCGGCAGCGATGTTTCAGTTGACTCTAACGTTCGCATCAGAGAGAAGCGCAGGCATTTAAGTGGCACCAAAATCTGCGTTGCTATTCGGTCCGGTAGATAACGGTCGTTAGGGCACCTGTCGGTGCCGTAGCACCGGGTCTCGGTAACAGCTGAAAAAGTAGAGACGATTGTAGACGAAAATGAAGAGAGATTTTATCTTAGTTTTTATTTTATGCAAAACATTTTAGTCTCGTCTTTTTTCGTCAACAATAATGCATGCTAATTTAGTCTTAGTCAGCGTTTTTGGACATTGGCGCAGTCTCGTCATCGTCTTGTCTTAGTCATGGAAAAAAAGTCGTTGACGAACATATTTTGTCTCGTCTCGTCTGACGAAATTAACACTACCTTATCTGTGTCTAAGGTGTGAAAATGTGTGTAGAGTTTTACAAATCACTGTGTGTAATGTTTTGCAAAAAGGGTGAAGCAGACATTGTGTGTAATTTTGTGCAAATCTGTGGAGGTGTTTTGCTCATTGGAGTAGAATTTTGCAAATTGTGTGAAAATTTTTATTTTAGGGGCATATAGGAATATTGGACTTACGTTTGTGGTGAGAAACAACACTCTAAAAGACTACTAATATTGCTCCATCTCTGTCAATGTGTAACTAGTCAAGTCAATCCAATTTAATGTATTTATACAGGACACATTTAAAACATTAACAAAGTGTATACACAATTGTGCTTACAGAGAAGTTTTAAATAAACTGAAATCAATAGGTCAATAACTGTAACAGACTAAATTAAAGAATTTGTGCAATTCCAACGTATTCTCATGAACGGGTTCGTATGATATCGTACGAAAATGGATGCACACTAAAACATATGATATCCTACAAAATTAGGAGACCCCTGGCTGGTCACGTGACGCCTGCTGGCTACGACTTCCATGACGCAAAGCGGCAAGTTGTCTTCATGACACCGGCTACAGACCTCCGTTGTATCAGCGGTGGTGGTTCAGTTACCCGAAAATAGGTGACTTTGAGCTGAGCATTGCGAGGTGTCAGTCATTTCGGTGGACATTACGGTTAAATTTAGTCCACAAAATATGACGAAAGTTAAGATTAGGCACCAAAACGACCAGTTAAGATTAGGAAAAATATCGTGGGTTGGATTAAAACACTCCTAAGGAACATGCATTTCCTGTGTGATAGACTTTCCCCGGGAAGCGAACTCCGCTCTTGAAAGTCCTGTATGGTAACACCCACCCATCCCCCCGACCTCCTCCCTCGTTCTTATACAGCGGCCGTCAATGTAGTGAATGTACAGTATGTATGAAAAAAAACTTGGAATGCTTACGGAATGCTTACAGTTCCCTAACTTTTCCTATCTTTTTGAATGAATGGTTCATGAGAACAGTCTGGTAATTCACAGTGGGCAGCAAGGGAAATGGGCTTGGTCCTTTTGGAATTTATCGTGGAAAGGCAAGGAGTAACTGATCAGAGGATCCCAGGGGTCTGGGTTGGTGAGATGGGGGATGTAAGCTGGTGCTTAAAATCACTCCAAATCAATAACGGGGAAAAGAGTGGTGTGTCATCAGCATAGCATTTACTGAAAAACAGACTCCAGTGGTAAAGATATACTGTATAGTGCATTCAAAATCGGGGCCTAAAAAGAATCTAGGTGTGCGCTAGGAGGAAGGAGTAGACGATAATGATAAAAAAATAACCGATCATGACAGGAAGTGATCTACGTTTCAGCCATGAAACAAATTACTGCAAGGCCTGTCTTATGAATGTGTACTACAGGGTTGAGATGACGCAGCAGTAGGAAAAGGTCAAACACATCATAGTTCATAGATAGTACTTTACCATATGAGAGTGTGTCAATGTTGCTGTCGACTGACAGTTGGACAAGCTGATATTTTGCCCACAAGTGGCTATACTATTATTATCAAATCTATTATTACAGCTTTAAAGAAAAGATCATTTGAAATGATGGAGAATTGAACTCTATCATAGAAGGAAAGAGATATATGCTGACAGACGTGAGTGTGCAAACCTGCATTAGTCTGCATTAGCCTAACCAGTCCAATATAATAAAAAAGATCTACATAACCATAAAAAGGAAACCATTCTGTCCTTTGAATTCCTGTAGGAACTACATCTGCACACCTGCAGCACTTACGTAGTCTCTTATTTTACTCCATTGTTAATAAACAGGAATATTCAGTGTCACTGCTGTCACAATGGGTAGATTTATACAATATCAGCACAATGGCATCAATATCTGCATGTGTTCCTGAGATCCTGGGCCCCGGCAGTGTAACCTTGTTATCAGAGCAAAGCTGTAAAAAGGGCAGGAATGCGGGGCAAGTGTGGAAACTGTGCTGTCAGTCAAGCTGTCTGTTACCTCTTTGTGTCTTTGACTGAATGGCAGGAGATGCACTCCGGTGACATATCTGTGAGATATTAATGCAAACTCTTGCATCCAGGTTTTGTGTGTATAAATACTTTTCTTACGACTTCCACAACGCATAAGCCACTACTGGGATTACGTCACTGCTGATTCTTATAAGGATGTTTTGTTTTTATTGTAATAATGAAATGAGTAGCAGCGAAATAAACTCACTTTATTTTTTTTTTCAAGCCAATTCCTTCTATCCAGGTGAAGGTAAACACACTTTGAAAAGGTTGTTGTCAGGAAATCTTTTTTAAGTGACAGCATGATGAGCCTGACGCGCTAACCTGCCAGTGTTCTCAACACCAACAATGTCCCAATTACACGATCTGACTCCATTGTTTCTCTGCTGAGGGAATGAAAGTCCTTTTTTGTGTTTTGTTTCTCAAGGAACAAAAGTGAGTTTTTAGATAATAGTCGATATAATAGGGGTGTAAAGATTCACCGATACAAATTGGTATTCAGTTGTATTCTCCCAGATACGAACACATGGATACACAGACCCCTGCATCGGTCTAAATGGAGCAAGATTCGGCCGATGGCCCGGTTATAAAGTTAACGAATCGGTTGACTAAATCCAACGAAGATGCTGCGGTGTGCGCAATGCTGTTGAAAGAGACGGGTTTGTGTGTTTGTGTTATTTGCTAGGGAGACAAAAGCCTCACCATTTGTGTGATTAAGGACTTGGTCATTCATGTTCAGGGTGGTGGAGATCAGCCAATCAGTGTCTTTGTTTGGGTTTGCAGAAAAAACATGTGCCTCCCGCTAGGTTTTGTTTTTGGAGTTAGCAGTGAAAGTGGCTGAGAGGAATAAATCGTGGATATTGTAAATTGTAACAGCATATAAACGTGAGTAGACTGGCATTAATATGTATAGATATGTACTTGGGTGTGTTGAGTTTATATTGACGTTTAAATGTTCTAAGATGTTCAGTTACATTAGCACAAAAGTCTGCTAGCCACATGTTAACGCTTACAACAGTATTATTGCGCTCAGTGGCGCAAAAATTGGTATGCGCTATATATGGCGCATAGGGGCGTAAAAAAAAAAAAGATTTACAAATAATTTTTTATATGTAGCTGCTTTTGTGCATTTCTAAATCATTTCTGCATTTCCTCAATGTTACATAACATTGTAGAGGACTAACCCTAACCCTAAGCCCTATCTCATAAGATACCGTCATAGAATGTTGACATACTGTAGAAAAGGGAGCGGGGTGCGCTCCCTACTATGGCCACGCCAAGACCCGGGCTATTGAAGGGCGCCGTGAGCGCTGAGCAAGCAGGTACGAGTAGTGAGTTGTCGTCTATGGAAAAATAGGTATAAAGCAAAAAAGTCGGGGGGCTAAAAATAGAAAAAGAAAGAGGGAAAAGGAGATAGCATGTCAATGGATGCAACAGCAGTTAAATAAGTGGATGGTGAAAGGCAACAGGTAGGATTTAAAGTGTGATGTCTGTGCTTGGAGGCTTGCAAATATTCATGTTAACATCCAGGAACCTGAGGCCATTTTTACAATTCCTTTTCCGTCTGGTTTTATTTTCTAAAAAAGCTTGTAAAACATCAACCCTGTTGTCTATAGTCAATCAATGTACATCATTTTTTTCAGGAAAAACTGGGCTATTAGAATATTTGTGCTGTAGTGAGGTCAATTGAAAGTAAAAAAAGGTTGTATGACCTTAAAAACAAATAAATAAATAAAACGGAAAATGAATCTCACAGATATTTATTGATATCACACACAGAACAATAAAAGCTAAGCCAATCTCCTGTCTAAATCAGTTCCCATAAATAAACATTATAACTTATATAGTTGACAAAATATATACAATTTTTCAAAAAAAGTCCAGACGCTTTTGCCAATAATCAAAATAATAATGTTCAAATGTATTGATATCACACACACAGCAAGCATTTGTGTTGTCTAAAACAGTTATCCTATATATTTGGAGTCATTCAGTGCAAAAATAAACATAATGAACATTATCACTCATATAAATGTCAAACTATTTACATTTCTTCAAAAAACGGCCCAAATGTATCCCAAATATCTAAACAGTGACACCATTCTTCTCTGTAGAACGGTCATAGACCGTAGTTATCTCTCTTTTTCACTTTACTCTTTGTTCTCGCTCCTATTTCCTGGAGTGAACTCTCTTTTCGACTATATACTCTTTGTGTGATGGACCTGCCTTCCCATTGGTTGAAAAACGTCAAAACAGTCTTGCAAAGCATCATGGGAGATTTATACTAGACTGTAGCAGCCGGTAGCACAGATGTAGCAGCAGAAATTACGGAAAATTGATAAATTACGGACATCGAGTGGATAAATCTTGGATGTAAGCGTTTGGATTTATTGCTGAACAACTCCGAAAAGAGGCACAAGTTCCAGGCTGGATAGAAAACCTTCTGGAAAGGCTACGAAGACACCAAAGACACCCCCATGATGGCTAGCTTGTTAGCTTCTAGCTGGAAAAAACGGTAAGAAGATCGATAAAAGTTTCATTAAATAATCTAAATATTAATCGGAGGTGCCGTGTGACATCGTGGACGATGCCGTAGGGCTCTGAGGAACAGACCAGCTAGCGTTTGCTAACACTAGCAATGTAGCAGCCAAATGGGGGTTCACGGCTAGCTTACAATATGCAAGGTTGTTGAGCTGAAAACTGGTAAATATAAGGTAGCATGTTCAATAAATGACAAGAATCTGGAAAATACAACTAATGCAATAACTCTGGTTTACCATGGAATCATGCATATATTTTGTTTTACCATTAGCTGTCAGACATATACAGGCTATAGTTACATCTGTTGGGTGACATGGAAGCTGTAATTGCAGGGTCACATCTATCTCTCTCTTTAAAGGTCTGTGCTAAGTTGCTCTCCATATTTGTACTTTTTAAAATCCAAAATGTAAATGTAATTTCAACAGCAGCACAACCTTACTGCATAATAGTTATACTAGTCTTATCTGATGCCATCACTACGCTGATAAGAATTGAATTTAGGCTGCTATATTTAACAGTGAGTTAATTTCATTCAGATGTGAGGATGGTGGATCAGGAAAGACAGGAGAAGGCAACAGGGAGGTCTAACATGAGGTGGAAGTGTAGGGGGAGCCAATTGATACCAACAGATTCATTATTAATATGGAAAAACTAATTAGGAAAATCTATTACATAATGTTTGTTTGACAACATGTCTTAGTGGAGAAGAACACAGGCAAGGAGTGAATGAGACAGACATGAGGTGAGCGATGACATCACGTAGAGATGAGCCCAGTGATGACATCAGGTAGGAGTTCTATTAGTTAGACCACACAAAACTAAATGTCCAGTATGGTTTGAAGTTCTGTTTACAAACCTATTCACTGTGTCCTTTTTGATGAAAAAATAGTGCAGACAGAGATGGAAAATATAACAATTATGCCTATTTCTGACAGCGGGGACGTAGTAAACAAATCAGAACGCAAATTTAAACATCCGCAACGCATATGCACGAATGCCATCAATGATGATTTATTTATTGTAATGAAAATACAGTACAAGAAAAAAGTGGGCTACAATAATGTGGTTGCCATGGGGGCAACCAGGGGTGATGATTAGGTTGCTACTTGTCACAGTTTGGTTGCCAAGGGCAACCGTTAATGTCAAGTGTGTATTTATATATATATATGTATGTACATATATACCATATCATTATTTGTGTGTGTGTGTGTAGGGGGCGCCAAAATTGTTGCTGCATACCCCTCTGACACTGGGTAGTGGCGCCCCTGATTGCGCTCACACGTATACCCACGTAATACTGTATATGATTATTAGTGCTCACTATGGCTGTGTAACGTGGACCTGTGTTTGAGTTACTGTCTCTAAGATTACAGCAGTATCCTTTAACATGGAGCTGATGGGATCTGGTTGTAAGTGGCTAGCTAATGAAGTTGAAGTTACAGTGTATACTATTAGCATGTCCCAGCTTTAATATTCCCTGGTCCCTTTTACAAACTATATATTTATTTGAAGCTAGGCAATGCTTCTTTTATAGAATTGGCTTATTTTAAATTATAATGGGAAATTAATGTGTTAACAAATATTAACTGTATCTATCAGAATCGTACCTCATCGAATCGCAACAAATCATTTCAACATCGAATCAAATTGCACATATTAATATTGAATGTTCCATATTAAAATGAACCGTATCGTAGCCCATGTATCAGATCGTCTTATAAGGGAGAGATGCACACCCCTAATATATAACCACTCCAATATAATAAAATACAGTAATACCCCTTTGGATAGTCTTTATGGTCAATCTAAGTTTTATAAAAAATGCTCTCATGAGGGTAGATGATAACCAGTGTATTTTGTGGCAGCTTGCAGTAATACTTAACCTTGTTTTAAAAATAACTGCATTACTTTGCTGTTTCAGCTCCCAATCTCCATTCATCTCTGTCATAAATATGACAGCACAACACAGTTATGGAAAGCTTCCAGATATAACAAGTTAAACGTGGATTGCTCTCTACAGACAGGTTTAATGTAAGGTTTTAAAAGTTCTTGCTCGTACACACTGCAAGCAGCTAGATTAATGAATCACTTTATTTTGGCATGGTATGCAGAGGCAAATGTTTTTTTTTCACTGCTTTGTCCTCAAATGCCCTCATTAACTCAGATAGCTAGTTTAGGATTAATAGACAATTTTAGAAAATGATTTCAAAATGATTGATGCATGTGTTTTTTGAATCACCAATCGAGAGACAGGAATTCCTTTCGGTCTTCAAATTAAAGTGAAAGAGAAGAGGGGAGATGTAAATGATGTAATTAGGGCTAACAACTATGACATATCAGCAGTCTGCCTCCCTGTAAGTTCCCCTCATTGAATCATGTAAAATAATAACCATGTTGCTCACATGCAACATTATTCTTCACATTCTTCACATTCTTATTCCATGCCATGAAAATGTTATGTCATCATCAGTAGAAAGTACCACCATACTGCATTTCTACTATACCAACAGACACAAGCATGCCAGTGTTCCCCCTGATTGTCTGACAAATAACTGTAACAAAATGCTGAATAACATGAAAATAATACCAGAGGACAGCTAAAGCCAAACAACGCATTGTCATGATCAGGTTTGTATGATATGGTACGAATACTTATGCCCAACAATTCGTATGATATCCTACGAATTTACGGTGACAGCCGGCTGGTCACGTGATGACCGGTCACATGACCGTTAAGTTAAGCGGCCTTTACAGTTAAATTTAACCGCGAAAAGATGACTGTGAGCCGGGTACAGAGCACCGTGAGGTTACGGTCGTTTCAGCGGCCGCTGTAGATGAGTTTAGCCGACAAAAGGTGACTGTCCTGCAGCAATGACAGTTAAGTTTTAGGCAAAAACTAGCTAAGATTAGAAAATAGATTGTGGTTTGGATTAAAACACCGGTCACGAACCAGGACATGAACACCTGTTTCCTGGTTGAAAGTCTTGTGTTTTTTTAACTTCTCCTGGGACACAAACTCCGATCCCCTGCTTGAAAGCCCTACGAGGTCTAATACAACGGCAGTCATTGTGGGGCATGCAGTAATAAATACATGGAATACACATGAATTACAGTGCATTGCTTTTCGTAGCTATATGTAGAATGGTTCATGAGAACAGCCCGAGCCATAGACTTCATGCACAGCACTAGATGTAAAATAAGCACAATCTGTTTACCATCAAAAATCTGCCACAAGTGTTTCCATTTATGAGAGCATTCCATCTTGTCTGCCATGTTATTACATCTGTACCAACAAAACCCTTTGCCGACACAAAATACCACATGTATGAATAAAGACATGAACATGGGAGGAAGGCTGGCGGAAGGAACAGAGAAAGGCTCTCTGCTCTTTCTCTGTGCAAACTCCCCAACCACACAATTAGAATCCAGCTCTCTGATGACTTTTGACTCTGTGCCAGTATCTTTTACACATCTGAGTCTTTGATTTCAGCCCCACATCTCTTCTTGCAAATACTGGAAATAGTTGGCAGCCGCTCTGCCTTCCTTTATTTGGTTTGTCCATCATTTTTAAGCTTGCAGATTGTTTTGTAGTTCATAACCAAATACTTTCCGTCTGTCATCATTGCACGCTGAATCTTTCCCGTGGCCACCTAAATAAGGCCACAAATAGAGCGATATTGATCTCAACTAGACTTCCTGCATACATAAAGGTTATCATTAGTATAAGCCACAGTCATTTAAATACAACACTGCACAGTTATTGGCTTTTACCCCAACACACAAGCACGTCCATGCAGTCTATGACAACAGCCCAGTCAAACCTAATGAATGCATTTATTATTTGACTTCGCAGGGCCGCAGTCACATAAGATAAATCCATGTTTGTGTGTTGAAGATGAGCCAATGACTGCATTTTTTTGTGAACAAAACAACAACATGATGATGCGTTCACTGGCTATCTGATGAAGTACTTATGGGCATCACTTTGAGTGTGTGTGGGCGCAGCTGGCTAAATGCAAAGACAGGTCAAGGCCATAGCTGAAGGGGAGGGGACGAGTCAGAGGCCAGTTCAACTGCTGAGGGCTGCAGTCAGCCGTGTGGCTAATCTCTGCCTGATGAGACTAAATCATCTATGTGCGGGCAATGCTGCACCACTATACATCCTCTCACATCACCTACAGTACACATGCTTACGATCCTGTCTTTGACATTACCTTCCACTCATACGAGCAAGACAGTAGGTGAAGTCACCCAAGCCAGAATGGGCAACAGACCATTCCACAAGTCTTTTCCCACGCCCAAAGACTGAAAGATTGAGTCCACAATGTGCTTTTTACTCTGTTTTGCTCCAATACCTTGTTTTCTCACACCATTGGCTTTTCAATAGAAATCAGATGTTGCTGTTGCCGTCAGTCTGTAAAACCTGACTCATCCTGCTTTGAAAGATAATAGGAGCGTATTTTCTCCTGTGTTGCCAGGAAGACACCAACTCCCCTGATATATTTGCTGCACTCATAACATACTCCTCTTCCTGTTCTCTCGAGAGTCATAGGCTCCCATTGTCTATAAAAAAACATTAAAAAGAGCTCGAAGACATACAGTGTAGCGCTAAGAAACGTTATCCATTACATGAGAGGACTGGGAGTTTTTCCTGACATGACTTTATACACAATTATTGCTTTTTTTTTTTTAAATGTATCATATCATCAAGATTTTAATGTGACCTGCATCAACTTTAATTTTAAAATTTTGCAAAAATATCAAAAACACATATAGAAGCACAGGCGTTTGAAAATGAATGGCATGGTTCAGTTTTTTACTATTTTGTAATCTGCAGGTGCAGAAGAAGAAGAATAAGTACCGTCAAAAAGAAACATTGTCAATTGATATCAGTCACATCACATTACCCTTTGCCTGTTTGGATTAAATAAATGTTTAAAGGAGCGTGTTGTTGCCCAACAGGAATGGACTGTCTGGTGAAAAAGTGATGTAATTCTCGGTCAGTGCCTCCTTTAACCTTCCAGGTACCATCGGCTCACACATGTCACATAAATGTTTTCGAATCCCTGCCCTTGGCCGCCTCTCGTCTTCAGGTGGGAGAACAGCATCAGTCAATGCCTGCGGTTCACCGACGCATTCATTTCTCCGTGATTTGAGGGCAGTATCCCTGGAGACCTGCAGGGACGGAGCGATCACCTCCATCCTGCGAGGCTGTGAGCGGGGGAGACTGTGATCGGAACGGACACTGCAGGTTCAGAAACAGGATACATGCAGGAGGAATCCCACAGGTCTTAATGCAGTCATTTGATGTGAGGTAACACACATGAAAAGGACTGTATGATTGTGGAAGAGTTTTACCATTTTAAGATGTTAAACTATTTTGTTTTAGCAGTTGCATGAGGTTACAAAAATACAGTAACTCAATACCCGCTATACCCTAACAAACACACACACACACACACACACACACACACACACACACACACACACACACACACACACACACACACCATTTTATAGTATTTATTTAACATTCATCAATTCGTAGCAATGAGCTCTTATTTTGACATAAAGACAAAAGGAGGAAAGAGCGGTAACCAGGATCAGGACTCATGGG